>NC_137924.1:26133552-26153552 GCF_963457725.1 Sprattus sprattus
TCAAATATGACAGCGGTGCACTAGTCTTTAACACTTTCTAAAGAGTTCTGATTAGTGCTCACTGATTTCCGCAAACATTCAAAAGCCATCCTGCACAGTACAAAAACACATCTGTACAGAAGGCCTGTGGGGCTAAAGCGGCTGTAACTAACATCCCAAAGCCTAATTAGAAATGAATGACTGGCCTTGAGTGCTGTAAAGTAGCAATTTGTACAAACAACAACAGCAGCACCATTGCCGCTTCCCTCTAACTGAGAACAACACTTAGCTTACACAACACAATCAAAACCCAACTGCCAATGATTGACCTATACTATCTAGTATCTACTGGCATCTGTACAATCTTGAGCAATGCATCATGGACCTCTGCAGATAGTCTAAACTATACCATACGATAACATACTACATGATATGATGCAATAATACTATAAACTAGTATACTATACAACCAATACACTATACTAGTAGGAGGGTATACTCAATCCACATTTCTTCACTAATGCAAAATATGACACTAGTGGAAAGTACTGTGGCTGTGTTGCAAAAGGTGACTATGCTGTGGTTGCAAAAGGTGCCTATGCTGTGGTGCTTTCACAACAAATAGGGAAAAGATAGCACTCTCACCCTCTCCCTCTCCCTCTCACTCTTACCCTCTCACCCTTTCCCTCTCACTCTTACCCTCTCACTGTTACCTATCCACAGGCCACAGCCTGCTTAATGTTTCCCCTTTATCTCCACTCTAAAATCAATTTTTCCATGACTGTTAGATTCAGTGCTGACTCATTACAGCAAGCAGGAACTCGGCCCAGCTCAACTGTCCACTGGCTCATGTGTGGATATAAACACGCCAAGACAAATGCCTCACTTTCACCATCAGGAAGTCTATGATTATTAATATTTTTTTTTAAGAAATTCCTACTAAATGACTATATACGTCATCCCACGCCTTTGAACTAAAATGTGCATGAAGAGACCCATCACGAATCCATACCATATAGGGCTGAATTTACGAGTTCATCCTTGAATATGAAGCAGAGCGCCGAGTCGGGGAGGGTGAGGGGGCACTTAACCCCAACACTGGGGTGATCATGAATCAGACATGACTGCACTGCAGTTATCCTAGAGGCATCATGGCCGCCATGCCAAACAGCACACAGACTCTCCTCAAGACCAGAGACACACACACACAGCACAAAGGGAAGCTTGTCTGGGCATCACACAGCTGGAGCCTGGGCACTGCCAACCTAGCCCTGCCCCTACCCAGTGCATTACAGCACACCAGCTCTCTATAGAGACACTAAAGAGTGAGGAGGAGGAGGGAGAGAGGAAGGAGAGAGACAGAGAGATAGAGAAAGAGGCTCAGAGGAAGACAGATAGAGAAATAGACACACAAACATAGAGACGTAGACATACAGAGAGATAGACAGGAAGAAAGAGAAGACATATAAAGAGAATGCAGAGACGTGAAGAGAAATATGGAGCAAAAAAACGAGACAGAAAAACAGAGTAACTAACAGAGTGAGTGAGAAGCATAGCCGGAGAGGCAATCTGAATCTGAATCAGAACCACATCTGAACACTGGGTCCTGCCTGAATCAGAACCACATCTGAACACTGGGTCCTGCCTGAATCAGAACCACATCTGAACACTGGGTCCTGCCTGAGTTAGTCAGTCCACTGAGGTCAGAGGACAGGGGGTCTCTGAAAACCCAAATAAGACAGGGGAGTGGGGAACCTACACAAGAGGAAAACCTGAAGCCAAGTCACACACACACACACACACACACACAGACAGACACACAAGCACACACACACAAGCACACACACAACCCCCATCCCAACAACCTTCACTTATCATAAACCATCAGACTGCGCTTCCTTATTGTTTGACGGCAAATTCCAGAGCCAAAGCAGACCTCCACTAGTAAGCACAAGCAGGAGGTGTGTGTGTGTGTGTGTGTGTGTGTGTGTGTGTGTGTGTGTGTGTGTGTGTGTGTGTGTGTGTGTGTGTGTGTGTGTGTGTGTGTGTGTGTGGCGGGGCTACGTTCCATCTCTGCTTATCAGAGGGGCAAAAGAATGCTGCGCTGGATCTGGCCTCAAATCATCCAGGCCCCTGTTTTTAAGGCCAAATACCTCAGGAGGAAAGGGTGGTTTGAGGGGGCTGGTGGCCATTGGCCTGAATGGGAATATGACAAATTCACCAGCAGTGCAACCAGGTCAGCTGAGAACAAGTTCGAAGAGACAGGGCGACTAGGGGGTAGATCAGGCTAGATCTGAGCATGTGGATAATCAGGATGATCTCAACCTAAACAGATTCTGATCCCCTCAGGAGTGAGTAACCATCTTGGTAAAACAGTAAACAAACTTGGAGGGGGGGGGGGGGGGGGGGGGGGGGGCAACCATCTTGGACCTCTCGCTTTGGAAGCAGCCAGGGTAATGCAAGGAGCGCCGACAATGCAAAGACCTTCACTTTATGATCTCTGACTCTCATCACGTTGTATGTGTGTTGTGACTCTGATGGCTACGTATCCAGCCGAGGGAGAAATCTAATGAAGCAATTTGGCTTATGGAGGCAACCGAGACACAATGACATCTAAACACCAAATTACCTGATTGAATTCCCCCGAGCCCTCAGGCTCTGAGTGGGTATTCACAGAAGCGCTGAATCACCCCGTCCCTATTACACCAAAAAAAGCCTGGCGGGACACCTTCTAATTGCTGTTGATAGCACCTAATTTGATATTTTGGGACTTAAATATAATAGAGAGGGAGAGAGAGAGAGAGAGGGAGAGAGAGACAGAAAGGGAGAGAGACAAAGAGGGAGAGAGAGAGAGTCTGCATGATACATCACGAGGTGATGGCTGCATCCAACCACTCCTGTCTTCTCAAGATCACAAGGGATTGTAGGATGTGAATACACCTCCATGGGTAAAATATACGATCCATTGTTTACTCCCTTCTCAAGGGCTTTTAACCATATATATATATATTTATATTACAATGACATCTACATAAAATATGGGCCATTGTACACACAACAAATGCACCACAAAGACACTAAACAGCACCAACAACAGCAAAGCAAACCTAAATCACCGTCACGGCAGAAGGAAGGCAGATTTGAGCAGCAAAAGGTCGTAAAACAACAACATAAAAACCATTCCAACTGAACTGTGGTTAAGAGGACCCCTGGGTTCTGACACTATATGAAGGGGCATCCATATGGGTTAGGGGCCCTCCCTCCTCTGTGCTACAAGGACCCCAAACAAACATTACACCAGGCCCATCTGCCACATAATAGATGCGCATAATACACGTCTGCCTGTCTCTTTGTGCCTCACCTTCAACATACAGCACATTTTCTAATGCCTACTGGACAATTCTTCATATTAATACTAGGATTGTAGCTTTTTTATAATGTTTTGATGTGCATATACCGGCTATAAATTACATAACACAAACCCATCAGATTTCCGGCCTTTACTGGCTCCGATGTGACAGTACAAATCAGTCTTAAAGGGCCAAGTTTTGCTTCAACAACCTACACAGTTTACTAATCAAAATAATAAACTTCAAACACTGACTATTTCTAGAATATATATATCAAATCCTAATATAACAAATGTTCAGAATTCTACAGACTTTCTTATTACTTTATTATTTTGGTGGGATGCACTTTAGGTTAGTTCATGGGTGCATTGGAACACTGTGTGTTTGTCAACAAACATACAAAATAGTTGTGCTGCCTTGGGTGTTATCTGGTGACTCAAATGCAGGAGTCAAACAATTCTCAGACCGACAGTTTGACGACCACCTTCCCTGACATTTTCAGCAAAGCAAATCCAGAGTAAGTGAAGCGATAATTTTCGCTTGCGGCCAGAGCAATGACTCGTTGCTGCGCCCAAGTCAAGGAGGCCAGTGGAGAGAAGAAACGACAATGCCACGCACAGATACACAGAAGCCTTTCAGATAAAGTGTTCTCCTCGGTAATAGATTTGTAGACTGTTAACCTGACATCCATGAATCGCAACTTCGCAAGCTAAATGCTGCATACAATGTGTTTTTAATTGTTGCTACTGTTGTGGAAAATACATCTCGACGAGGTTTGTTGTAAGGTTGGCTGATTATCGGCAATACAGGGCTTTCTTTCTTTCAGTCAGTTACTTGAGACTGCATTCGAACCAGTCCAGCCTCCCACGGCCAGTTCTCCGGGTCCCCTTTGTTGATTGTTTGCTTCCTATCCAGTATCACCAGTAGGCTACAGTCCACGCTGCTCTCTCATAAAATACCCAAGGCGCTGGATATCATACGGATGAAATTTGCGATAAAACAGTTGTTGCTTATAAAACACTAACATACACAAGTAAATAATAATAGCTTACCTCGACACGAAACGCGACACAGCCTTTGAGAAACTCCTTGATGTTGTTCAGGCACTCGTTGTCGTTCTTAGGTTCCTGGTAAATCTAGATTTTTAAATAGAAATGCAAATTTCAGCAAAAAGTGCAAGCTTTACGCGGGGTGCTTTATTCCCTAGCTCGATAACAATTCAACAAGAAAGAGGACGCGAGCCGAATTGACTTGGACGTAAGGTCCCTCGCCTTCCTACATCTCTTGCACTCAAACAGTCCCACGAACAAATCCCGTCTCAGGGAAGTGAGGGGTTGAGCGAGGGAAATGACGTTTTCATAAAGGACACCACAGAATGGCACAGCATTATTGAAGGGACACTGGAAAGGCGGGCTAAACGAATCTGAACTCTGAAGGCATGGAGAGGAGGCTACTTGAAAATCTGAATCTGGAAAAGCTCTAATTTTCTGCCTACTTCTTCACCTAGTCTGCCTTAATTAATACGATGTGCAGCTTATGCAATGTAGTGACGGACTGGTCACTTTGTTTAATAGGGTTAGTCAGTTATTGGGCTCGGTTTAAGCAATCACATATTCAGTTTAGGCTATAGACCTACACAACGATCTTTGATCAGTTTCACAGTTCTTCGGACACAAATAATATTAGCCAAACTGGATTCTTTGTTTGACTTAAATGGTGACTGGTTTAAAGGACTGGATATTAATTATCTTGCGTATCCTCAGAATTGACCCTTGGCTAAAAAAAAACGATTTGCTCAGACACCTTTTGCATAACAGGTAACATAGCCTGTTGATCAATTGTTAATAGCCTATCAAACTTGACTGACTATGAGACCAATTGTGCGTGCAGTCTTAGAGGCAAGCTAATGGTGTGTGTGTGTGTGCACTGTGCACACCCTAAAACTCTGCCCTGTTTCTTTAAATGTGGAAAGGGTCCTTTTGTGCTGTCTTTTTGCAGTCAATGGCGGCCCACGCTTGAAGTATACGAGACATAAAATTAATCTGTAGCATCCCCGTTAATCTGTATCAGATGCAGATTACATTCCTGCAAACCACTCCGAAAACCATTGTAATGCAATTTCCAAGGGGTTCACCCCTGGCACAATAGGTTAGGCTATGTCCAAATAGATAAGCTAGCAAGTAATTGACATACATGTTCAGATAAATCGTGATACAACACGTCTAACGCTAAAATCCACTGTATGAAATGAAACAATAAAGGCCTAACCCCTTGTAAATGTGTCAGTCGGCTACAACAATTATCTATAGCTTCCTGCAACAGATATTTACCCGCCGCGTCTGAGAAAGACTCGCTCTAAACACCTCAGCGTTGGCGCATATTGGGCTAGCCATAATGCGGGGGTCTTGATTGTGTGTGCTGTTGTGATCTGTTGTTTATCGGATAATAACCAATGTGCTTGTGACCTACAAAAAATATCCATTTCATAAGCCAGAGGACTGAGAGAGGCCGGATATTCAAGCATTATGCCGCGGACAGAGAAAGCGTCTGGATAGATAAACACACACATACAGAATGAGCGGGGCCAATGCGGCAGGATGAGCCAAAATGATGTGGGCTACTCACTTTCTCTGTTGTACCTGGACGCAGTCGCTCCAGAAGCCTGCATAAAACCACACCATCTTTTAACGACGACTGCAAGAAACCTTCGGGGTCCGAAATGGTCTTTTTCGGCGATTCCAGCACGCCGAGGGTGATGAGCCATGTCACCGTCTGCTCAGCCGGATTCATGGTCACATTGACGACGAAACCTCAACCAGCGGTGCGTCGAAGATAGAAAAAAGCCTTAGCCTACCTCTAATATAAATCAACCGTTTGTCAAAATAAAAAACATCTCCTCTTTAGGTAAGCTATACAGGACAAAAGCTTAAACACCGACGGCAAATAAACACTCCCCTTCTTTCTATGGAGCCAGATGACGCCTCTTTCCTAGTAACGGGGAAGCCAGGGTCTATTCTCCTCAGTTTTTTTCGAGCCCACTGGCAAGCTGTCAAACGCCTTCCCTGGAACATAACAACCTGCAGCAGCCGCCACTCCACATCTTCCGGCAGATGACATCACGGGCTCAGACAGGTCCATTTGTCTGTCCGGCCAGTTGACCTCAGAAGCTTTTTTGCGTGCTTTGTTGAAACAACCCATAATTTTGCATGATATGCCGGTGCTCAGCCTATCGCTGGAAAGGCCAATGGAGAGTTTTAAATAGAGGCTATATGATTACACATTTTCATATCCCAAATCTTGTCAGTCAGTATGCTGATTTCTTTTGGATTTTAGCCTGAAATAAAATCTCACAGAGAATACATTTACGTGGAAAGCTCTTGGTTATAGGTTATTCTCTGTGTTTGATGCTTGACTCCGAGATTATTTTTAGATGCTCCAAACCCCAACAAATGTGTTTGTTTGTTTAGCACGAGGATTCTCAAACCTCCTTGTTTGATATACATCAGTGTGGTTCCACATTTTGCAATTCAGATGGTATCCACAAGGTGGCGCTCTTTTACCTTGTAGTCTGTGACATTTGATGCCCTGCGTTGGTAGGCTGCTGTCGATACCTGACCCTATCACAGAGGCCGGCTACCTGTCCCTCTTCAGGTCCCGGCTACCTGTCCCTCTTTCGTAGCAGGCGTTTGCAGCTTCAGAAGTGGGTATAGTTTTACCTGCTTTTCCAAGTTGATTCTGATTGAACAATGGTCCAAACAATGTTTTTGAGGTTAGCATACTGTAGGCCGAAGAAGAGAACACATTTTCAAAATGCCATGTACGCACCACACAAATCACATGGCCCTTTAGACTGATTGATAGATGTTTCAGTACACACATCAGAACGATTGATGTTTTGATTCAGCTTCATGATATAATTTTCATAAATGGCCTTCCTGTTAGTGTCCTTCAGACACACTATGTCCCCGTCCAATAACCAGCGGGTTCACAAACAGTATCTACTGTGACGCACAATACTTGACAAAGGCCTTAAATGTATTATCTTTCCAAAGAAGAATATAATTAATAAAATGTACAGGAAACCTACGTATCTGTGATCTAAATCAAACAAATGCCATCTGTGGTTGGAGTGTGTATGTGTGTGTGTGTGTGTGTGTGTGTGTGTGTGTGTGTGTGTGTGTGTGTGAATGATATGTGTTTGTTTGTATGTGAGTGTGTGTGCGTGTGTTTATGTGAGTGTGTGAGGGAGAGAGAGAGAGAGTGTGTGTGTTTGTGTATGTCTGTGTGTTTGTAGGTGTGTGGGTGTGCATGTGAATGAATGATGTGTGTGTATGTGAGTGTGTGCGTGTGTGTTTTTATGTGAGTGTGTGAGGGAGAGAGAGAGAATGTGTGTGTGTGTGTATGTATGTGTGTGAGTGTGTGTGCATGCTTTTATGTGAGTGTTTGAGGAAGAGAGAGAGAGAATGTGTTCATGTGAGTGTTTGAGGAAGAGAGAGAGAATGTGTTCATGTGAGTGTGTGAGGGAGAGAGAGAGAGAGAGTGTCTGTGTGTGTATGTTTGTTTGTTTACCTCCCCTCCTCCCCCTCACCTGTCACCCTGTGTGCCCACCTGGAGGAATCTGCGTTCCCAGGGGGTAACCATGGAGATGGAGGGATGCGTTGGTTGGTGTGGAGAGAGGCACGCTGCTACTGCAGAGAGCAACGGAGGCCGGGAGACAGTCCTCAAGGCCCCCCGTGAGGGACAACCTGGTCTCCAAGGACCAGTCATCACCAGGAGCTGTAACCAAGGGTTGCCACCTCAGGGGTTAGTCCGTCTCCGCTCTCTCTCCTAACCTGGTCTCTCCTGCCCACTCTCATGCTCTCTGTGCTTCTACTGGCCGCCCGCCCTCCCTCACGTATTCAGTTTCTCTTTTTTCACTCTTGTCTACTTCTCTACTGTGCTTTTGAAAATAAGATACATTTATTGACCTCTTAAAGACCAGAGTGCATTGTTGTTTAATAAAATATTTATGTTTTCTCTTTCTTTGTCTTCGCATTTTTGCTTTCCATCTAACTGTACTGGTTTCAATGTAGCCAATATGACTATTCCTATTTCTTTCAAATGGAGTTACACCATCATTGCAGTTTCTAGGAAATAAGGAGGAGCAGAGACTGGTAGTTCATGAAGACTCATAAGTGAATGTGAAATTGTGTGTGTGTATGTGTGTGTTTGTGTGTGTGTGTGTGTGTGTGTGTGTGTGTGTGTGTGTGTGTGTGTGTGTGTGTGTGTGTGTGTGTGTGTGTGTGTGTGTGTGTGTGTGTGTGTGTGTGTGTGTGTGTGTGAGAGAGAGAGACAGATAGTGTGTATGAGAAAAAGGAAGCATGTATGTGTGTATGTGTGTGTGTGTGTGTGAGAGAGAGAGAGAGCCAGATAGTGTCTATGACAATAAGGAAGCATGTGTGTGTGTTTGTGTGAGAGAGAGAGTGTGTGCTTGAGTGTGTGTGTGTGTGTGTGTGGTGTAAGAGAGAGAGAGAGAGAGAGAGAGTGTGCTTGACTGTGTGTGTGTATGTGTGAGCGAGAGCGTGTGCTTGAGTGTGTATGTGTGTGTGTCAGAGAGACTGTGTGCTTTTGTGTGTGTGTGTGTGTGTGTGTGTGTGTGTGTGTGTGTGAGTGTGTGTGTGTATGTGAGAGAGAGAGAGACAGATAGTGTCTATGAGAATAAGAAAACGTGTGTGTGCTTGAGTGTGTGTGTGTGGTGTAAGAGAGAGAGAGAGTGTGTGCTTGAGTGTGTGTGTGTATGTGTGAGCGAGAGCGAGAGTGTGTGCTTGAGTGTGTATGTGTGTGTGTGTGTGTGTGTGTGTGTGTGTGTGTGTGTGAGAGAGAGAGTGTGTGTGTGTTTGTGTGTGAGAGAGAGAGAGAAAGAGAGAGAGTGTGTGCTTGAGTGTGTGTGTGTGGAAGCTCTATCACCCACTTTCATTAGGGGGAAGTACATTAACAGTCTTCATGGTGGCAGGACAACTCAACTCTCATAACCCCCAGCCTACCCCTCCACACACACACACACACACACACATACACACACACACACACACTCCACCTACCTCTGAGGCCTCCTCGACAGAGCACACGTGTGTGTGCAAACAGCTTTTTATTGATTTTTATTACTCTTTTATGACTGTCTTTTCATCTCTGATTTATCATAATGCACCACACTCCCGCATCTTGCGTGGGAGAGATAATAACTTCATAACTCACTGTAGTGTTCTGACTGCTACAAACACACACACGCGCGTGCAGGAACGCACGCACGCGCCACATGACGTGCAGCACTCATGCAAACACACTTTACCTGTCATCTGCTCAAACGGTGAGAGCCCTGTTAAACTGTGCCGCTGCATTAAGGCGTCCTGCTGCCTCTCCTGGGTCTGGATAAATGGACAAATTAAAAACACAAACTTACACGGAGAGCTTTTCCTGTTTCCACCCGCCCTTGAGAATATTATCACATACTAAAAGCTCTTCACTGGCCCAGACTGACTATCATAAAAAGACATCCAAGATAACGTCAAAGGAAATGTCTGGGGAAATGTCCAACAGTAATGTCCAAGGGAAAAAAACACTAGCCTCTTTCGCAAGAGGCACATTAAACTGATGGAAGTTTTCTTTGTTCATGTCCTGAATATCCCTTGATTATTCCATGTCGGGTCCAAATACCTATGTCTAGGTTAGGTACGCCTACTCTTTTTCTGTTGCTTCACAAGTGCTATCCTGTACCAGTAGCAACAACTGTGATTAGTAGTAGTGCTAGCAGCAGAGGAGACTGGAACTGGAGTTGCGGGTTATTTTTATCCCCTGTATTGAAATGTGTTGTCTTCAGCTGCAGGTGTTGGGGCTGCGCTGGGCTGTGCTCCCCTGAGGCGGTGAGGGATGATGGAGGGGTCACGGGCAGAGACCGCCCCGCCTGAGTTATGACTGTAGGGGCGGGGGGTTGGTGTGGGGGGGAGCACATCTGGACAGATAAGCCACAAAAAGACTGATGCACTCCCCACCTGGTATACACACACAAAGAGACACACACACTCATAGAGACACACACACCCATAGAGACACACACACACATAGACACACACACACATAGAGACACACACCCATAGAGACACATACACGTAAATATGTACATGCACACTTACGCAGAAACAAACACTCACACACTAGCACTAACATACATATACTGTATATATATTTATATATAGATATACACAATATATATATATATACAATATATATGCACACAATAATTCTAAAATGCATAGATGTTCACTCAGAAACAGGCACACACACATGGCACACACACATGGCACACTCACAGCAACCACATCCTCAGAGACACACATGCGGGCGCTCGTATGTGTGTGTGTGTGTGTGTGTTTATTTCTGAGGGTGTATCCTGCACCTTGGCACACCGTTCAATCAGTCTTCCCTTGTTGGTGCTGTTTGGTGCTGTGTGTCCCTTGCAGGCACAGTTTCACACCAGACAGCACAAATTCTCACTATGGTTCACAAACACACATTCACACATATACAGTACAATTCTATACTGTCTTTCCTTCTGTATGTCCTGTCTTTCTCTCGTTCACACACACACACACACACACACACACACACACACACACACACACACACACACACACACATACATACACACACATACACACACACACACACACACACATACATGCACACACACACACACACACACACATATACACACACACACACAGACAATTATAAACACACACACACACAAATATATACACATGGACACATACACACACATTTTTGGCAAATTAGAGTGGAGTTCGGACTTGGATTGTCTAACAGAGCCCCCCCTGATGAAATACCATAAGAGAAAAGAGAAATAGGAGGGTGTTTTTGAAAATGATGACTCACAGTTAGTAATTCATTTGGCTCACATACCAGATGTGCTGATATGAGGAAGCAAAACAGTGAGTGTATGTGTGTGTGTGTGTGTGTGTGTGTGTGTGCGCGTGTGCATGAGGGTAGAGGGGGGTATTGGTGTGTGTGTGTTTGTGTGAGTGCACATGAGGATAGGGGTGCATGTATCTGCGTGTCTGTGATTGTGTGTGTTTATGTAATATGTGCATGGAGGAAGGGATGTTTGTGTGTGCGTGTTGAAGTGTGTTTGTACACTGTGACTGAATTATGTATTGCGTTTTAGTTTGTTTCTTTACAAAAGTGCATGTCTGTGTATGTATTTTTATGCATTTGTGTTTGTCATAGTAATGCTGTAGGGGTTTAGGATTTTCATATACATCACGTGTGTGTGTGTGTGTGTGTGTGTGTGTGTGTGTGTGTGTGTGTGTGTGTGTGTGTGTGTGTGCGCGCGCACAAAGGGGAATTTGGGATAAGTGCCTGCAATATTGCACTGATCCAGCCAGCCACAGGTGTCCCTTGGGGTGAGGTCCAGCACCAGGCTGGAAAAAAGGGGTAGGGGGGAATGTGGAAGGGGCCGTCCCAGGAAAGAGCACCAGAAACAAGAACCCCCCCCCCCCCCCTCCCCCCCCCCCCCCCCCCCCAAAGGATCCCCAGGGCCCTCTGGCACCACAGCCAAATTCAACCACAGGAAATGTGACACCTTCCCATGAGACGTGCTGCTGCATTGCACTGGAAAGAAAGAGGGGGGAGAGAGAAACGGGGGTCTGGAGAGAGAGAGAGAGAGAGAGAGAGAGAGAGAGAGAGAGAGAGAGAGAGAGAGAGAGAGAGAGAGAGCTTGTTGTTTCAAGGGGCAGATATCTTTTAAATAAAGACAAATATGATTTTTTTATTCTTTGGGCCTTCGGAGGTCAAGAGGTAAAAGCATCTTCTTCATTGTCATTGTGGAACCATGGATCTAAAGGCACTGCACACACACACACACACGACACAAATACATAAACGCACACACTCTCTCTCCCTCTCTCTGACACACACACACACACACACACTTTATCTCTGTCACATACATACTCACACACATGCACATACACACACACACACACACACACACACACACACACACACACACACACTCACACACATATACAGTCCCTCTGTCAAACATACTCCCTCACACCCACCCACCTCCCATGTGGGTCTCGCTGTGTATTTGTTCAGATCAATAGACTGGGACAGTGAAGGTGTGTCTGGTCCAACATCACCATAAATCTCCCTCAACTCTACTAACGTGCCTCTCAGATCTGTTCCTGCTGGCTTGTTTTTTTTAAGGTGTTATTTATGGTGTTTGGAAGTGATCGATAAACCAATGACACTGGACACAGTAAAATCATTCCAGCACATGTGGAGAACCACACATTCTTTCTCTTGCTCTCTCTCTCTCTCTCTCTTGCCACCCCTCCTCCTCCTCCTCCTCCTCCTCTCCCCAACACACACACAAACAAACTTCCACATTCCCACAAGAGACCGGGCTCTCTGTCTCTTCCAGCGTTTTCGGTATGTGTCTGCAATGTATTAGTTAACCATAGACCCCCACCGATTAACCACACGCACATAGACAACACTCTGGCAACTCTCAACGCCACGACAGCGGGGCGGTAAAATGCTATTTATGATGTTTTCCCGGCTCCGCTGTCTTGGAGTAGCGAAATGAGACGCTGGGTGATGCATGGAAATCATTCTCCGTCAGAGGGAAGCGTCTAATGTCTCGGGGGAAAGGGGGAGGCTGAGAGAGACGGTGGGGGCTTCCTCTGTCAAACCTAGCAATGCAGGCGGTCTATACTGCCTTGCTGTAATCTGTTTCATTTCATCACTGATAAACTGGAGTTGAACTGGAATGTTGTTTACTAGCAATAGGCTACACCACAAGCCACTGAACAACACAGGTATTTTGCCGATGCCAAACACTGGATGCGTAATTGGTGTCTAATGGGGCGGTGGCTAATCACTTTCATTAATCCAGTTAATTAAAAAAAATCTGAGAATGTAAAGCATTTTCCTTGAAATGATCAATGTGCTCAGAACGCGTTGTAATTCAATCGTATCCTTTTCCAAATCGGTTAGCTGTTATATTGCGATATCTGCCCTCCTCTGTTCCTGTGTGTATCATACAAGTGGCTCTCGCTGGCCCGCCTCCACCCTTCGCAAGATCTTACGGAAACACCGTCTTCGTGATTCTTCGATGCGTGACACGGTGACGCTCCCGGCAGTCCATTGTGCGCTGGTTGTACGCCCCCGTGCTGGCTCGGTATAGCTTTACTGAGATGGGCACAAGGATTGACCAGTGAAGGAAACATGCCTACTGTGTTCGGAAACAAGGGGAAACTTGCAAACGTTTGCTGTATGCTTCGACACACATTTCAGGTGAGCCCGATTAGCTTATTAGCTTACAGTTTCACACTGTTGGGTTTATTCACTGTCACACCATCGTGTCTGCTTTCTCAAAGAGTCGTCTATTTTTTTCTATCAGTATATATTTTCTAGTCGGTTTTACTTTATTACGATATATCATACAGCACTTTTTATGATAGAACTACTTATGTGAAGAATAGTAAAATGCTTTGCACCAGTTGTCTTGAAAATATTTAACCGTTCTGGAACGCCCAATTTATAATCCCATGATCTGTTTAAATGCATTTTGCAATATGGGGTAATCATTTTAAATCCCTTATGTCCTGGTGACTGGCGGTGACACCCATGTTGGTACTTGTAGCCTATTGTGGTTTGACAGTTAAAACGATTTCCGTCACAAGTGGTGCTCTTCTGAGTTCTCTGACTTTTTCAGTTTTGGTTCAGGCGGCGCAGAACTTATTTGCAGAACAGATTCGAAACATATTCAAATATTCTAATTCTAACGCATACACCCCCTGGCTCTCAAGTCAAGCTCCAGCGCCTTAAAGAAAGCCGCTGCATAGCTTTTAACATTGTTACATCATGTTTATGCTCCACTGTGGCGCTTGTGGGATTTGTATTTGCCGCTAGAGACCAGCGCCTGTCAAGGGATTCTCGCTCTTCTCGCCTCTAACTGGTGCTGTGCTGCTGCTGATGAACGTACAGGACCCGGGCAGGTGGGGAAAATATCCTGAAGGCAGAAGGGTGGGGGAGAAGCTTTTAGAGTGAGAGTGGATTTTTTTTCTGTGCAGGTCGATGTGCTAGAGATGAATGAGCGTCACTACTTGCATGGGGAGCGTGAGAGTATTGTAGCATAGTGTGTATGTGTGTGTGCGTGTTTGCTTGCATGTGCGTATGTGTGTGTGTGTGTGTGTGTGTGTGTGTGTGTGTGTGTGTGTGTGTGTGTGTGTGTGCGTGCGTGCGTGCGTGCGCGCGTGTGTGTGTGTGTGTGTGTGTATGCCATATTAGACTGGATGACTGAGACATGTGAGTGAAAGATTTTGAAGGATTTTTACTTACACATCTAAGTGTGACAGTCTCTCCCTCTCCTGCTTTTCATCTCTTTTTTCATTTCTCCCTCTCCCCTTCTATATTTCTTTGACTCACAACTGCACACACTGCTGGAGCAGCCTGTCTCTCCGTCACCCTGGTGACTCATTCAGTCAGACAGGAAGGAATATTAGGGAGGACAAGAACAGGCTCAGGTGTTAGCACAGAGAAAGAGAGAGAGAGAGAGAGAAAGAGAGAGACGGATGGGGGGGGGGGGGGGGGGGGGGGGGGGGGGGGTGGTAAATAGGGGGAGAGAAAGAGAGGAGTTTGCAGAAATGTAGTAGAGGAAAATAGACAGAGCTGAGAGGGATGAAGACCCAGAGAGGGTGGTGACAGGTGAGTAAATGCCAGGAACAATGAGCACATCCAGGCTCTCTGTGTGTGTGTGTGTGTGTGTGTGTGTGTGTGTGTGTGTGTGTGTGTGTGTGTATGTGTGTGAGAGAGAGATATAGATAGAGAGAGAGAGAGAAGGGGTATGGGAGAGGGGGAATGAGTGACAGAGAAAAGGAGAGAGAGTAGACAGGGAGAGAAAGTAAGAGAGGGAGCATGAACTAGTGCTAGAGTAAGAGAGAGAAAGACTGAAAGGTTGAGTGTCTGTGTATGTGAGAGAGAGAGAGTGATAGAGAGAGTGATGGAGAGAGAGAATCAGAGAGGACCACAACTAGCGTAATGTTTATCCTGTGTTATCTGATGTGATTGTTTGCATATGATTCCCAGCTCATATCCTGCACTGGACTTGTCTGTGCTAGTGCATGAGTGCATCCGTTGTTGTTGTGGTTCGCCACTGTAAACACACATCATGGTTGCACACACACACACACACACACACACACACACACACACACACACACACACACACACACACACACACACACACACACACACACTGCTTCCACTAGTTGCATGGAACTGTATTTCCTATCAGTACCTGCAGTGGACTGGTTTGAGCAAACACACATACAGGAAAATACAATCCACAACACAACCACGCACACACGCAGACTATCTCTCTCTCTCTCTCTCTCTCTCTCTCTCCCTCTCTAACTCACAGACACACACACACACACACATGCACACACTGCTTCCATTAGATGCATGGAACTGTGCAATACATTCTACGCTACATGCTAGCTGGGAACATATACAGGAAGAAAAAAACCAACACAAACATAACCATAACCATATACATACACACTGTTTCTGCCCATAGCACGGGACTGTAAAATTCCCGGAGTGCCCCTGGTGGACTGGTTTAGATTAACACAAACAAACATAGACACAGACACAGACACAGACACAGACACAGACACAGACACAGACACAGACACAGACACACACACACACACACACACACACATACACACACGCACACACACATACACACATACACATACACACACGCACACATACGCACACATACGCGCACACACACACTCACACACACACACACACACACACACACACACACACACACACACACAAACACACACACCTGCTTTCTGCTTCATGACTCTCAGTAGTGGGGTAAGATCACGGAGGTGTGACGGCAGGATGGAGAGATGCATTGACAGTTGGATGGCGGGTGGAAACACTCATTAGCAAAAGATCCGGAGAAAGGTCTTGCCGTCTCCATGATACCAGCATACTCTTAAACTGCATGGCTCTTATTTGTTGCTGATCTGTCCCTGGCCTGGCTCTCATCTGGCCCTGATGTGGCTCTGATCTGGCCCTGATCTGGCCCTGGTTTGGCCCTGGTTTGGCCCTGATCGGGCTCTGACTCAGAGTGGATCCGTCCCAGAGACTGTTACTTCCCAGGTTGCATCTCTCTGCTCTCTGCATGTTCTCAGAGGCACTACTATGTGTTACACTGCTCTGTGTTTCACTGTTCTGCATTACACTGCTCTGTGTTACACCTTTCTGTTATGCACTACTTTATTTTACACTGTTCTGTGTTACTCTATTCTGTGTTTCACAGTTCTGTTTTACACTGCTAGCATCGGTAGCTTTTTTCCGTCTGTCTTGCATTAATTCATTGATTCTTCTCCGGAGTTGTCTATTTATATTTCCACCCTTATTTTCATGTGTAAACTCATTGGCAGCCAAAACATGTTTATTACGATTGAAAACACTTGATGTGTTTGAGTGGTGACTCAGTGAGAGAGATGTTGATGCTTTAGGCTTTGGGGTTTGATTGATCTGTTGCCATTTTTGTACTTCCTGACATATCAGACCATCAAAGACTCACAGCCTGATCAAAGACATGACGGGCTGATGACGATCTGGATGTGTACATTTGAATGCTGCTGTTTGTATTTGAAAATTGTGTGCGTGTGCGTGTGCGTGTGCGTGTGCGTGTGCGTGTGCGTGTGTGTGTGTGTGTGTGTGTGTGTGTGTGTGTGTGTGTGTGTGTGTGTATGTGTGTGTGTATGTTTGAGACAGAGTGTGTTCTGATGCATGTGTGTGTATGTATGAGATAGAGTGTGTGCTAAATCATGTGTGTGTATATGCATTGTTGGAAAGTTGTTTGAAATCTGGCTCCTAAGCTAATCACACAAAAAAGTATCCAAATGGATCTTGTGACATTGATTACCATATTGGTGCCATTCCTAATATTCCCACTGAATAAGCTACACTTTCCCATAATTAATTGATTTACAGTTTCTCCCTGCATAACAGTATGACAGTACTATGGAAGATCATACATTTATATAATGATGTAACAGGCAATAAAATGACCTGATTGGCATAAATAGGATGGATATAGCCACAACATACCATCATTTACCAAAGTATTTCATTGAAAAATGTAAGTCCGATGGTTGTGGTTATTTTTAAAGTCTGCCAGTTACCCGCTAAATTCAAGATTAATTTGAGGCGTTTGTTGAACATGAGAAACACACACCAGACAAATAAGTCATGTTGTAAACAAAACCAATAGGTTTGATCGTCTTTGCACTACATCTGCCATATCCTCCTGGGAGATGTAATGGTTGGAAGGCCACTCATCTTCAGCCCTTCTGTATATGACAGTAGGCTTATGGGTAGGCTTATTCCTGATGTAAATTCAAAAACTAAAAGTACTAAAAACACATAACAGTGACTTACTGTCGACGTTTTTATAATCATTTAATGTAGATGAAGTGAAACTTAAATACTGTGAATACCGTGCCGATAAAAATACTAGAAAAGACCTACACTATGTTACTGGCCAATAGCTGTAGTTTTCACAGGAAATGTTTAACAGTGTAGGTGTGTGTGTGGGTGGGTACAAAGGTATGTGTGTGTGTGTGTGTGTGTGTGTGTGTGTGTGTGTGTGTGTGTGTGTGTGTTTGCGTGTGTGTGTGTGTCTGTGTGTCTGTGTGTCTGTGTGTGCAATACTGTATGTGGTTAATGGTAGGATGTGGTCTTCTGCAAGTCAATGTATCTGTGTCACTGCCTGTCGGGTATGCTAATGCCCCCCAGTGCAGAGGAGAAACAGCCATGCACCAGTATGCTAGCATGTTTAGCGCAAGACTATGTAAAGCAGTTTGTATGTGTGGTTGTGTGGTTATGGTTTTCACCTCTTAAGTAGTCAGTGTTTCTGCTTGTGTGGAAAGTGTGTGTGTTTGTGTGTGTGTCTGTGTGTCTGTGTGTTTGTGTGTGTGCGTGTGTATGTGTGTTTGTGTGTGTGTGTGTGTGTGTGTTTGCGTGTGTGTGTGTGTGTGTGTGTGTGTGTGTGTGTGTGTGTGTGTGTGTGTGTGTGTGTGTGTGTGTGTGTGTGAAAAAGGGTTGTTTACTCCTTTAACACCTTTTACTTATTTGTCTGTATTTGTCTTCTCATTTACAGACCACAGGAAGTGAATCAGGCTGTTGTTCTCCAGACCTTCTTGGGGTAAGAGAGACAGGGCTGGGGGTTGAATGGGGGGGTTTGCAGTCTGTGACAGAAGCATTGGGTGTTTGGTGTGAAGTTGACTGTATTTATGCACACCCCTCTATCCTGTCATGTACTGTTTCCAGTATCATGTTACAGTATATTCAGAACATGCGGCTTTATGATTTATGCAAACTCAATACAAACATGTACGAAGAAAAAACTGTTGTTGAAAGGATGATAAAGGAGAAGAAACATAGTCTGGGTTTGGACCTTGAAGCAATACCCTATACCTGATGTGTGTATTTGCAATAAATAAGTCTTGTAAACTGTATTCTCTGCACATAATGGAAGATCCTATGATAAAAGGTCCCTTGATATTATAATATTTTATTGTAACCTCCTGTGCCGATTTCGCTGTAGACCAGCTTCCAACTTTTCACCAAATGAGATAGTAGGTTTCACTGAATGAGATAGTAAGTTTAAGTAATATGCGGCTACTGTATGGTGCTTACCCTATGCTATCACAAATATGTTCAGGTTAAAAACAAAGAGATGATTCAGGGAGAGATAGATGGAGAGAGAGAAAGTGGGGTGGGGGAGAGAGGGAGGGAGGGAAGTAGGAAGAAGCATAAAAGATAGCTGCCTTCTCACCTGGGAGGGCCCGTTGCCGAGCAAGGAGAGGAGAGAGGGATGAAGCAAGGTCCTTGGTGACACTGAGGAGAGAAGAGGAGCGGAGGAGGACGACGGAGCGAGAGAGAGAGAGAGAGAGAGAGAAGAAGAGATAATGAAGCAAGTGGAAGGGTGAAAAGGGGGGAAGACTTCAAGTCTGCACTCCAGAGGGAGAACTATGTTTGTGTGGGAGAAATTGCCAGAGGGCAGATATGGATAGGTGGATAGAGATAGAGAGAAAAGAGAGGTGGAGAGAGAGAGAGAGAGAAAAAGAGTGAGAAAGAGAATGAATGAGAAAGGTGGCGAGAGAGAAAGAGACACCCACTTTGTCTTAACTGTACATTGTGTTTGGAGGGTCTGAGGCTGAGTGTTATTTATGAAGGCTGAGGTCTCCTTTTGGCTCCCCAGTCCATTTCATCATCCTTTCTTTTTAGTCTGACACCGGACAGACCTTCACCCCCAGCTCTCTGTCACCCTGCAGGTCCACCCTGCATCAGCTCTATATGTCTAGATTACAGACATATATTATCAGCACATATAGACATACAGTATATGATCAGCTCCTCATTATTGAACATTTTCCTATTTTTGCATTGTGCATTATGTGAGTTTTTATGGTTTTCAAAATGTTGTATTTGTTTTAATTTGTATTTAATCTTTTAGTTTGGTTTTAGTTTGTTTTACGAGTGCATAAGTAGTTTTATTTTTATTTTGAG
>NC_137924.1:26156052-26161052 GCF_963457725.1 Sprattus sprattus
TCCTCTCTAATTGCTTTTATAGTTTATAGGAAGTTAGTTAACATAGCACAGTGGCAATGTGTTGATTATGAATATATGCTAATACATATATGATCCTTTCCAGCGGTGGAAGTTGTAAAACATAAGCAAATTAATATATATAAATATTTATTTGCTAATTTATATGTATAACAAACAAACCTAGGAAGTACGTCACTACAATATATATATATATATATATATATATTGACAGGTGAGTGGGTAGACAGGTGGGTGGGCAGACAGGAGGGTGGGCAGACAGGTGGGTGGGTAGACAGGTGGGTGGGCAGACAGGAGGGTGGGCAGACAGGTGGGTGGGTAGACAGGTGGGTGGGCAGACAGGAGGGTGGGCAGACAGGTGGGTGGGTAGACAGGTGGGTGGGCAGACAAGTGGGTCGGTAGCAGGGTAAACAAATGATGTAAACCCATCTCCACTAATCCAAAGCAATGCTATTGAAACAAAATAATAATGAAGGGATGGAGAAGGTACAAACTTAAGAATAGATCGAAATATCCAAAAAGAAGGCCTTAACATACAAGTATATGCCTTCTACATCTTTGTTCTAGGTCTAGAGTTCTGTCAAAGGTAAGAGACGGCCAACCTAACCCTTTAGTTCCTTCTCACAATACAGTACCAATACAAAATAAAGGACCATTAAATACTACAAATACAACACAAATATTCACAAGTGCCAGTATTCACCATTTATGTATATATATTATATATAACATAAAATATATATATTGATATTCTTAGTGTGTGTTAGATGATTACCCCTAGCCTCTTCTCCACTATGTGATATCATTTACAGATCTGACTTTGTTTCACCAGGTTTATCAGTAGCAGTAGATCAGCCTTTTTCAGATGCCTCACCTAAGACCATGGGACTGTAGACGACTGACTAGGCATTAGAGAATTATACGTGCAGAACACCTTATTCCCACAGGAGACAATGACCCAGTGCGGCTGGTCGGGAGGCGTTTTCTAATCTTTGCTGATAATCAGAGATGCTACTGGAGCGCTTCCTCCCATTAGGACAGTTAGCCCTGCGCAATGACAGCGCTTCTCAAAACATATTATTTACGAAGCAGACACCGTCAGCCCACCACACAACCATTGCACAATAAATGACTGAGCAGTGTGCGTGTGAGTGTGTTTGTGTGTGCTCATTTCACGTTTTCACTGGGCCTGCCTGTATGTCTGTGAGCGTGCATGTGTGTGTGTGTGTGTTTGTGTGTGTGTGTGTGTGTGTGTGTGTGTGTGTGTATCCTCATTCTAAGTTAATATTCTCTGAGCCTGTGTGTTTGCGTGTGTGTGTGATCTCTATGTGACGAGCCATATAATAGACTTATAGAACCGGACACACATGACAGTCAACAGCAGGAAATGGCATTTCCCACAACACGATTTGGAAATAACACTGGACAAAGGCTGTCATGCATCCAAATGTCATGATATAGCATCTTCCATGACACGTTTTAATGTGGTTATTTCAGTCTTATGACATGGTTACGTCAGTCTTGTGACATAGTGGTAGAGCAGTATTGCCCATAAAAGTATAGAAACAGGTAATATATTCACTAGGTTGGATGTGATGTTGTGTTTCAGAGTGAAAGCTCTAGCCATGGCTACTTTGTATTAGTTTATCAACCTAATATCAGTAATATCTTGGCGAATTATTAGTAGCTATAATTTACTAGCACTAGTTAATAATTAGAATTATCCACTCGCAAGTATCCACCTCTACACAAAAAAGAGTGGTGCTACCCGCATGGTTACTTAAATGGCAGGATGCTGAAAGCAGCTTGATGCTATCAAGAGGACAAGCCATCTTACCCTTCAGGGGCTTTATCTGGAACTGCACAGATATACGAAGCTGGAAGAGTTCGGGCTTTACTGACAAAAAGCAACACCGTGTTTTCTGTGTGTCCCAGTTTTTTGGAGAGAGCCATCTCTCATCTGATGTTCTGTGAAAGAACTACCTTCTTCTTTAGGAATGCTGCTGGTTTGTAAACCCTGAATAATGCACTGAGTAAGGTTCAAGCCAAAACAACTGTGCCGTCTATTGTACGTATTCTATGACCTATGTGGGAGGCTTTTTGTAAATTGAGAGATTAAGTTCCTGGACCACCTTCTTCTATTCTATTTTCTTTTTTTTGGGGTCCGTAAATCATCACACCTTTTAAACTTTTTAACACAGTGTAGTAATGGTGATACAGTATCACACACCCTTCAGACCCAGACTGCAGACAGAAAACATAAAACTGTCTTTTTTTCTCCATGCTACTCAGTGCCTCATAAATACTCATGTAAAATATACTGTATATATCTCCTTTCATCCTCAAACATGGCTTTCCATAATTCAGTTTCATTCCCCCTAGAGTCAGTGTAAAATGTGAAGTGATATCCGCCTGTTTACCTAAAACACCTTTAAAGAGCTCTCAGGTGGTGGTACAGTGTAACTCCAGACTGTGTCTGTGTCTGTTTCTGTGATGCAGCCACACGTCAGCCACGTGTAAAGTACCCAGATGTGCCCCCTGGTGGTCAGAAACATTTATGAGCTCTTTTAGTGAAGTTAGCGTGAAATTGACCTGACCACAGAACAAACTCAATAAAAACAAATATGTAGCGTCGTCAAGTGCCTCCATGGGACGTCCCCGCCACCCCTGCTGCGTGCAGGCTTATCGCTACCTGTGGAGACATTTACAGAAGTCTTTCATCCTTTACGTTTGTTGACCTCTCACCTTTTGACCCCTTCCTGTCCCCCTCAGGACATGACCCATTCCTGGCCTTCCCTGCAGCCCCCTGGGGGAGGCGGGGCCGAGCGTTTCCTGTACACCTCCAAGGTACGTACAGTCATGCGCCCGAATCCAGACAATTTCCCCGGTGGCGTGGTGCCGAGGTTTGTCCATCCAGGCATTTGGGGGGGTGGTGGAGGGGGGTTAAGTGTTTTGGTGTTGTGGACGGATGTGTAAGTGATGCGCATGTGTGTGTCCTCTCTGTGTGACAGGAGGCGAAGCAGCACAGCGCTCAGCACAAGCAGGGTGAGTCCCCACACAGCCTCAGTGCGCTCGCTCTCACTCTCGCTCTCTCTCTCTCTCTCTCACTCGGGGTCTTAGAGGGAGCTCTGCACGTGTGGGTGGGTGTGTGTGAGTGTGTGAGAGTGTGTATGTGTGTGAGTGTGCCCTAATTTCACGTTGATTTTCACTGGTCCTGCATGTGGAGTGTAAGGTTTTATGTCTCTCTAGTGCTGTCTGTCTGGCTGTCTCTACGTCTCGATTTACAGTATATGTATCTCCGTCTGTCTGTTTGTCTGTCTGACAATTGCCTATCCACCCATGTATTTCTGAACGGACCCATATATCCATCTACTGTATGTGCCTGTCTATGCATCTATGTATCTGTCTATGTATCCCTTCATCGGTCTGTCAGTCTTTATTTATCTTTTCAATACATCTCCATGTTTGTTGCTCTATTGAGGAATACATATATTTAGGCATGTATCTATTTATTCATATGTCTATTGGTCTATCTATCTATCTATCTATCTCTCTCTCTCTATCTATCTATCTCTCTATCTGTCTTTGTCGTAGTTCGGGGTAACCCTCACGCGAGGATGACACACCCACACGTGGCTCCACACAAATGGTAAGTGGGACACCCTCGGTTACCTGATCTGTCAGAGGTAACTGAGCACCAATGCTGTCTGCCTGGCCTGCCTAGGATAGTTTTATTGCCCGATGTGAACACATGTACACACACATGACATTTGCACTCTATGCTGACATGCATTTAGCCATGCTATCACCCACGCAGGCACACACAGACACACACACACACACACACACACACACACACACACACACACACACACACACACACACACCAGAGAGGAATCAGCTTGCACCCCCACAGAGTCATGAAAAGAGCACATAGACACACATACATTTTTATACTCATCCAGATTTTGTTTGAGAGTGATAGAGAGACTCACAGAGCTGTTGAGAGGGAGTGTAGTATCTTGTCATGCCAGTGAAAACTCGAATTGAACTGAATTGAATTGAATTGAAATGAAAGTGACAGAAAAAGATGGAATGTTGGAGAGGGTTAAAAGACTTTAGACTCAACTACAGATTGCCATGTGAAAGAAAGAGACAGATGGAGAATGTGAGAAGGAGAAAGAGATGGAAAAGGCTACTAATAGCATTGCAAAGAGAAAGAGAGAAAAACAGTCAGTGAGAGAGAGAGTGAATGAGAGTATGAGGAGAGATAGTGAGAGAGAGAGAGAGGGAGATAGTGAATAAGAGAGAGAGGGAGATAGTGAATGAGAGAGGGAGAGAGTGAATGAGAGAGAGTAAACAAGAGAGAAGGGGAGAGAGTAAACAAGAGAGAAGGGGAGAGAGTAAACAAGAGAGAGAGGGAGAGAGTGAAATACAGGGAGAGTAAACAAGAGAGAGAGGGAGAGAGTAAAAGAGAGAGAGGGAGAGTGAATGAGAAACACAGAGAGCTGTAGTGTGAGAAACAGAAGGCCACCGCCCCAGTGTTCCTATGAGTGACTTTACAGCCTCAGCATAACTGCGGTCAGGAGCAAGAGTTCATGCGCGGGGGTCAGGGCCTGGGTTTCATCTACACGACCCCGCCTCGCCCCCCCCAACATGACACGCACACTTCATTAAACTCATAAATTTTATAGAGTTTAGCATGTAATTAAGGAGCAAGGGGATGTGGAGGGGTGGGTATGGGGGGTGGGGGGGGTGGTACACGACCTGAACAGAAGCCAGTGGCTGATGGGGTGGCTGGCTGGCTGGCAGGCTGGCTGCAAACAACAATGAAACCGCAAGGGCCCATCAGACAAGCAGGCAGGCACACAGACAGGAGGGGTGTGTTTTAATAAGCGTGTTTTTGTTTTGGAGTCGTGCTCTGTGAAGGCGATGGGCTCAGTGGTTGTGCATTGCTCTGTGAAGGAGAATGGTGACCCTTT
>NC_137924.1:26166052-26171052 GCF_963457725.1 Sprattus sprattus
TACTTAACATGCAATATAGCAGGAGCCTATAGAGAGGGTTGTGTGCGTGTGCGTGTGTGTGTGTGCGTGTGTGCATGTGTGTGTGTGCGTGTGTGTGTGTGTGTGTGTGTGTGTGTTTCTGCAGAGGGGTAACACCATGTGTTTTTCATCTGCTTGTAGCCCTGGAGTGTCTCTCAGGAGGAAGGCTTGGAAACAGCACAGAGTTCCAGGTACAGGGGGAGAGAGAGAGAGGGAGCGAGCGAGGGAGAGTAGGGGGTGATCGAGGCAGAAAGAGAGGGAAAAGGAAAGAGGGAGGAAGGGAGAGAGAGAGAGAAGGAGGAGGGTAGAGTAGCAGGGAGAGAGTGAGCGAGGGCACAAGAGATGCAGTGTCTTCTCTGGAAAGAGAGAGCCAGAGGGATGGGGAGAGAGAGGGGAGGAGAGGAGAGGAGAGAGAGGGGGGGGTGACTGTTTGAGTAGAGGTTTAAATTAGCGCTGCTGGTCAGCTACCAGAAAGAGAAGCCTGGAAAGACAGTCTGCTCTCCTGCCTGCCTGCTTGCCTGCCTGCCTGCCTGTGGAAGTGTGGGAAGTGTGTGTTGGGTGAGTCTGACAGTATGTAAGTAAGTCAGTACAAATCTCATTCTTCCTGAAGTCGAGGCTGAGCTGAACTGCGTGTCATACCTTTGAGCTGACTAAGGTTTATTTTTGTACTGCGTCTTCGTGATCAAGGAGGTATCAGCGTTTTGGTGATTTAGTGATTTGTACTCTGACTTGGCAGAGTGTGGGATAGAAATGTGTGTGTGTGTGTGTGTGTGTCTGTGTGTGTGTGTGTGTGTGTGTGTGTGTGTGTGTGTGTGTGTGTGTGTGTGTGTGTGTGTGTGTGTGTGCGTGTGGTGTGTGTGTGTGTGTGTGTGTGTGTGTGTGTGTGTGTGTGTGTGTGTGTGTGTGTGTGTGTGTGTGTGTGTGTGAGTGTGTGTGTGTGCGTGTGTGTGTATGTGTGTGTTTGGATTGAAGGGCCATCTGCGCTGGGAGAGTGTGTTAAACTCTAGAGGTATGCTGAGGGAATGAGAGATTGCTGTAAAATGTTGGATTTCGGAGCAGAGTTTGGGGGGGGGGGGGGGGTAGAGGGGGGAGGGGGTATGAGTGTGAGTGGTTTTTAGTGTGCGGCTTTCCAATGCTGCTACAGAGCTAGACAGGTCCAGTTGCCTCGGTGTGTGTGTGTGAGTGTGTGTGTGTGTGTGTGTGTGTGTGTGTGTGTGTGTGTGTGTGTGTGTGTGTGTGTGTGTGTGTGTGTGTGCGCGCACACACTGTGGTAGATTCCCAGAAATCTCTCCTCTCTCTTCCTCCATCTGACTTTCGCTCTTTCTCTTCTCCCTCGCTTTCTCTCAGACACTTAAGACTTATTCTTTCGAGGGGTTGTTCCATTCATCTTGTTGCTGCTCTGTTAAAAAAAAGGTTGCTGTGTTTTCCGCTTTCTCTCACGCTGAACGTAAATTACAGTGTTCTGTCAGCAGCAGAGTGTTTGCCTCTGACCTGTGGCCATCTTGAAACCCAAACCCCTGAAGTTGGGCTGGTTGATGTTCACTGCAAAAGACAGTTATTTTGAGATTTTGTGTATTGAATTGCATGACTGAAATGTAACGGCTGTTGTTTACGGTTGTTTATGGGAATCACACCTGTGTAAACCTGAAGGTGCTTGAGAACTGGACATCAGACATTAGAATAGCTCGCTATGGTCATTATCAATACCTTCACTTCCTGTTGCTAGTGAAGAGTTACTATAAATCAGACTAAATGCTGTCTACATACACTGTTTGTTTATTGAAAATCACCTGTATTAATACTCCTCCTAAGTCCTCTTTACACTGGTGTTGCTTTGCTCAATTATTGGATGGTAGTTGACGTAAAAAGCATGGTCGTGTGTCATCAATGAAGGCTGTACACAGGTCAGCTCTTACCTTTACGATTGTCCCTGCCTGAGGATGATACTCCACTGCCAGCAGGTTTTACAGCACCACTCAAACCAGTTTCACAGGGAAGTGATTGATGAAATGATGTCACATTTATTTCCCTCTGTTTTCCCTTTCTCTTCTCTTGCTGTCTCTTATTGCTCCACCAATCAGACGGCAAACCCGTCAGACACCCAGTGGCAGCTAGACAAGTGGCTGGAGAAGGTCCACCGGAAGCGGGACTCCACAGAACACGACCCGGGAGGGAGAGGAGCCATCTCGGACTCTGAACGCGGGCCCTCCCCAGCCAGGTCGTGGGGACGTAGCTACAGCCCAGGCCAAAGCCCTGCTCCCAGCCCCACGTTTGACTACAGCCCCAGGCATAGCCCTCGGCCTAGTCCTGCCTACAGCCCGTGTCCCAGTCCAGGCCGCAGCCCGCTGCCCAGCCCCTTGCCCAGCCCGCTGCCCAGCCCTGCAGCCAGCCCGGTGCCCAGCGAGTGCCTGAGCCCCAGCCCCATACGCACACAACGCCCCAGGAGTCCTAGTCCGAGCCTCCCCCCACCGCCACCCTCGGGGTCTGGTCCGTATCCTCCCCACCAGGCCCATCACCAGGAGAGCCACCGGCCCCCTATCCAGACCTCCAGCACCGTCCACAAGCCCAGAGTCAGACCCTGGGTCCCCCCCCAGCATCACAGCACTGACCCCCCCGGCCACAGGTCCAGGGTCAGCCCCAGCAACCAGCTGCATTCCAAGCAGGGCTCCACCACCACCTCCACCACCGCCACTAAAGCCTCACATAAGCACTTCAGTAAGGCTAAGGACCAGGGCGTGGAGGTCAGGACGAACCATAGGCCCAGCCCTGCTCCTCACGCCAGCCCCAGGCTTCAGGGACAGGCAGGTCCCAGAGCCAGTTCTGGTGAGAAGGCCAGAGCCAAACATTCCTCCTCGACGGAGAGAAGCCACAGACAGAACGATCACACACAAAACGATCACAGACAGAACAATCACATACAGAGCGATCACACACAGAGCGATCACAACAACAGCCACAGATCTGGTGATTCGGTCCACCAGAAAGCCAGTGAAAATAGCCACAAAGCCGGTGAACATAGCTACAAAGGCCGGGAGAAATCGAGTGATCGTAGCCACAAGTCTAGTGATCACGTCCAGAAGTCCGGCAACCACACTCACAGACCCAATGACCAGAACCTCAGACCCAGCGAACGTATCCACAGACCCAGCGAACGTGGGCACAAACTAAACCACAGCGCCGAGCCCAGCCCCAAGCATCAAACCCACCCTCGCTCTTTGCCAGGGTCGAGCCGCAGCCCCACCCCTAAAGCCAAACACTTGCCGTCCACCGCAGACGGCGGCGGCAAGGCACTCAGCAGTAGGACCACCTCCAGCTTGGGCCCCAGGCCTGTCCCTCAGCCGGCCTCCTCCCATTCGGTGCCCAAGCGCTGCTCGAGCCCCAGCCCCAAGCCACAGGACAAAGGCAGGAAGGTGCCAGTGCCTGTGCCACCGCAAACAGCCTCTTCCAAAGTCCCAGAGAGGGAGGCCAGGCACAGGGAGAGAGAGCAGGAGGTGGCCGGGCGTGGGGAGGCTCGTCCTGGGGGCCAGCAGCAGCAGCAGCAGACTGTGAGGGGGCAGAGGAGACTGGCGGAGGAGCAGCTACTGAGACGCCGCTGGGTCCAGAGCTCGGAAGAGGAAGAGGAGGAGAGGGAGAGGGAGGAGGCGCAGGAGGACGTAGAGGGGGCGGCAGAGGAGCAGCACGAGAGGAGGAGGCGGCGACAGGAGGAAGGGGAGCAGGAGAGGAAGAAGAGGAGGAGAGGAGGGGAGCAGAGTGGCGAATGGCTGGCCGTGCAGCCAAAGCAGAGACCACACACCAACAGCGCCCACCGACGACACCCCCACCACCCACAGCCAACGCAGGACGAAAGTTACGCTGAGGAACAGGGCCAGCGGAGGAAGAGGAGGAGGGAGAGTGAGAAAGAGTCCCAGGCGCACCTCCAAGACACTGCAGGCCATCGCTCTCCGCCACCACCCCACTCGCCCACCCCCGTCATCCTGTCCTCAGAGTCTTCCTCTTCCTCCTCGTCCTCCTCTTCCTCTTCCAGCTCCTCTTCCTCTAACTCAGAATCGGAACCCGAGGTCGCCGCTCCGGCGGGGAACGTTGCCAAGGTCCGTGCAGACTCCACCTCGCGGCAGCGCGCTGCGGCCAAAAGAGGGCGACACCGGCCAGGCCAGACCTCCGAAAACAGGCCCGTTGTGGTCCACCCCAGCCAGCCGAGCGCTGCTGACCCGGCAGAGGGCCCTCAGAGTCGGGGGCAGCATAAACTCTACACCCTGGTTCCGTACGGCCGCAACGAGAAGAGCTCCACGGTATCCAGCCGAGGCCTGAAGAACCTCCTGGTGAAGATCGACCTCTCCCTCCTCTCCAGAGTTCCGAGCGTCACGGCGGCTGCTCCGCAGCGGAAAACCTCCTCTTCCTCGTCCTCGTCTTCCTCGTCCGCTAAAACCAAAGACAAAGCAGCCATGAGACACCTCTACCACCCTGAGCAGGACCCCGCAGACCCCAGGAGGAAGCGCAAGGTAACGCCAGCAGCTACCCTTCTTTAAAGGTGTCTGTGGCTATTCTTTGTGTCTGGCTATTCTTTGTGTCTGTGGGCTTTTTTTTTTGCTTGGCTGCAGTTTGGTGGCAGCTGCCACCCATTACATGTACTGACACCTTTTCAGTGGATGGGTTACACTTTTACCCACTTTGTAAAAATGTGTGTCTGTGGTTTGTAGTCTGCCCTTTATTAGTTCTCCACCTTTTTAATGGCTACGCTGACTTTCTTGCCATCGTGATTAGTCTTTTTATAACATGGCAGCAGTCTGGCTGCAGCTCTCTCCCATGATATTTACTGCCACCTATGCAGTGTATTCTACTGGCCTCACACCCAAGGAAACACTTTAACACTTTGACACAAAGTAGACCAGTGCCTTTGTCTTAGTTTGTGCAAGGAAAAAAATACAAAAACCAGAGTCATTTGGCTTTGATGCAGCTATACAGTACAGGTTTGACCTTCCTTA
>NC_137924.1:26176052-26261052 GCF_963457725.1 Sprattus sprattus
AAAACTAAAGCTTTCTCCTTCCCGTCGTGTGTTCCTAACAGAGTTCTCCAAAGGTCCCTCATAACCCAGCTACAGAAAGTGATTCTGTAAAGTAAGCACTCCTCGTGATTATTCAAAAAACATTAAATCATTGAAAAGTATGGATTTCAGACATCTTAAATTACTTTTTTCTTTGTGTGTGTGTGTGTGTGTGTGTGTGTGTGACTCATAGGGGCTCCATGCTTCCCTCGCCAACTCGAGCTCCTCTGGGAAGCCATGCTGGCAGCTCCACCTCTCCTTTCGTCACCATTCCCCAGCGCATCCACCAGATGGCAGCAAACCACCTCAACATCACCAACAGTGTGCTGTACAGCTACGAGTACTGGGAAGTCGCCGACAGCCTGGCCAAGGAAAACAAGGGTGAGCCCTCTAGTCAGTGGGGGTTTTGAGTGTAGAATCACACCATACTTCAACTGCCCTGTCAGAAAAACAACCCTGTGCCTTTAAAAGCGGTCACAGTCAGAGCTCAGAGGTGACTGATTTGACGAGAGGTTTTGGGATTACACTTAAGAATGTAAAGTCAGACGGCTGATTAGATATTGGCTGTGTTGACTTCACTTACCTTGCTGGCCCTGTGTGACTTTAATGTATTTGCCTCATGTACAGAAGCTACCTCTCATTTGCCAGTGGATTGCAGATTTTGTCATCATTCAAAAAATGAATCTTGTTTGTATGTTTATCCTAGTCTCACATTTCCTAATTGTTACTACCTTTTCTTTTCTCTTTTCTTTTCTTTTTTTACAACAGAGTTCTTTAACTACCTGAACAATCTCACCGGCCCCTTGACCCTCCACAGCAGTATGGCTCACATTGTTCAGTACACTCGCCAAGGACTACAGTGGATTCGCATCAGCGCTAACCTGTCCTAGCATTCTGACCCGAGGCTCTCTCTCTCTCTTCCTCTTAATCCAATAATTCTGCCTTTACGATGTCCAAGAACTCTGTCTTTACCCAATGCCAAATAATACATCTGTCGCGGACAAGGAAGAGTCTGGGAAACCCAACCCACAGACCGGCCTGAGACTGAGCTTCAAAGCCAAAACATTTTATTATCCTTCTCTTGTTCCAGACAACTGCTTTTGCCTTTGTTTAATCTGCACTTATCACTGAAGGGGCCCAAGCTTCCAATGAAGTCTACGAGGCCAGGTCTTTAAAGCTCCTTCTGTTAAAGTCTGCAATCTGTCTCTGTACTCGGAGCCAAGGCCAGCTCCTTGCCAAAGCATGTCCCAGGGTGGACTCCCCTCTCTCTCTCTCTCTCTCTCTCTCTCTCTCTCTCACACACACATTCTCTTTCTTTTTCTCTCGCTCTCTTGTTCTCGCTCTCCTGCTTTCACTCAAGTGCACCTAAATCAGGATCACACCGCCTAAGTCACACAGTCCACTGCCCCGCTCAGTCAACCAAGTGCTCTCGCAAGGAACTTAGTTGCCTTTTCTGGATCCCTTTAGCCTCCCAGGGCAAACAGCACTGTGTATTACACGCATAACTAATTTTCAGGGACTACTGTTTACTGTTCTCAAAGTGTGGGGAGGAAAAAAGGGATTGGGTGTCTGTAACTGCAACACTTCCCCTCAAAGATGGCGGAAAGTTATTGGAGCCGCGTGGTAAAGCAAGTTCCTTGTTGAAGAACCGTGCAGCAGGAAGAAACTAGCTGTTCCCCATAGCCCTGTACAAAGGCTAAACTGCAAGATTGCAGCTTTATTTGACTGTCCACTGCTTTGCCAAATGTGCCACATATTGTTTGTAAACATGTGGTGAAAAGGTCATATGAGAGGATATGCATGAGTAAGGATGTCTTTCTTCTACATAATTGTGGCATCTGTTTGTGGTTAACACATTCCTGTAGTTGCCCGTGGAAAAAGGAAATTAGGGTTTAGCACACAGTGCCCTGAAGTGACCCAACAGTCACACCCAGTGGTTTGCAATCCAAGTGCAGTTATCAAAAAGACAATGAGAAATTTGAATGTGAATAATCTGTTTTTGTTTTCTACATCTTTGATTTTGTACACGTTTTTGTTGTGCAATATGTCAGGTTTTGTATTTGTCAAGACAAATAAAATGTCAGAGATTGCCTGTAGATACAATTGGTATTTTCTTCCTGAGTAGTCAGCGTATTCATTTGTTTTTCCATCTATGCAAAGACTATTTATAGAATTGTAATACGTTGTTATTAAAGTTTTTTTTTTTCAACAGAGACGTTGTGAATTTGTGATTTTTCTGCATTCCATTACATTTCCGTGTATCTAAAAATCCACTTAAGATATTTTGGCCAGTACATTTAACGTGTCAAATTGTCTCTGAAGACATCGCATCGGCGGTGTAAGTCTGCCTCCCAGTGGATAGCTGCAGCAGGACCACTATGTTTACATGACATGAACTGTTGTAGATGCTACAGTTGATAGAGTCCAAAAAGTGGAAGTACGTAAATGAGTGTTATCTACCGCTACCTTTTAGTCGATGTTCATTATTAAATGTTTAGTCTGAATAATTCTACACATTAGAAGACCTATATAATAATAACACCTATGAAGAATTGTTTGTTATGCACAGGAAAATACTTTGCATTCATTGTGCTATTGGGCTGGGGACTTCCCACAGCGTCCAATACCCTCACTGTCACATGCAAGTACTCATAGCCAACAACCTAACCTAACAATTGAAACAACTACCCAACCATAGATCCCGAGGAGCAGGGTACAACAACACACAACTGATGACCGCATGTTGTAGACGGGATCCGTAAAGGCCCTCCTTTCACAGTAGCCAGCAACATGCGTTAAAGTAGGTCCACGCCACTTCCAGAAGGTTCAACAGTGGTGTTTGGCCACACCCCCTTCAAATTCATGGATGAGGACACATGCCACTAGTACTAAACACAACTCAAGTTACACCTCGACAAGATTTCACAATTCTTAGTGTTGGTCAAAGTTATTTAACTACCCCCATATATTACATTAATAATAAATACACACAACTCCCATGGCGTTTATGTTTGTAATGCGCAAAAGACGACACGAACAGTGGTGCAAGGTCATACATTGCTGCCAGGAAAGACGATAATTCAGCTTTAGTAGTTGTATTATGTAGCTTTTGCTCAGCAAATGTTTTCTTTTAACCGAGCTACTATTGGAGTATTGTTGACTGTAGGGAACATAGGTCCCCTCGAGTTAATTTGATACTATTTCAATGCATTCCCACTGGCAGGCACGAGTGTGTGTGTGTGTGTGTGTGTTTCATGCTATTGGTTCAAAATCCAGTATGTCATCGCAGGCCTTGATATGATTGGTCTCCACAAGGTTGTTGGCCAATTGCATGCTGTCTATCACAGTCTTGTCAGCCGACCGCCTAGACTCGCCATAGTACTTTTGCAAGGACTAGCAAAACACACCGTCGCGTAGCTCAGTCGTTGGGAAAGTGGACTGGCTCGATATCCGGCGGCAAGTGTGTAAACCAAGGGAGGTGCGTGGACTTGCAAATTGGTTCTTGCTTCGGTCGAGATGGCTTCTGAAGCTGAGAAACCCGAGGTCGGAGACAGCGAGCAAGACGAAGAGGTTGAAGATGTGTACGAAGTGGAGAGAATTATTGACATGCGAGTGGAGGAGGTGAGTAAAGGGAGGGGGGTGTTGGCAAGCCGCTCAGGAACCTTTGCTAGCCGTGTGAGCTAGTTAGCTAGCTAGCCAGTCTGCTAGCATGTGGACTTTGGAGAGTTCTTACAGAACTGATGGGGGTTTTCCCGACACACTGCGGTGTAAGGGACTTACCCAAGAACGTTGCAAATGTTGCCTGCTCTGCTTAAAGTGCGGGTTAATGCATGCCTTAACTTAAGTTGATATTAGTTAGCTAGAGAGACTAGCCGTATCACGATTCCTCCTTGGGTGCCCAGGCCAAGGATAAATTGTTGTACTCTCCTCCGATGGACCTCATCTAACGTTAGTTTTTTACTAAGCTAGTTGGATATGCAGCTAGCTAGCAGGCAAGACTGAGACTCACTGCATGTGCGAGCTGGTGGTTGTTATCATATAGTGGTCAAAACTTAAACAAGCACTTTATCGCTTGCATGATCGGCGGCTGGGCAAATGTTGCGCTTGTTAAGACTGTTGCTTTTCCATAGACCCCATGCTAACTGGCTAAAATGCGCTAGTTGAATAGAACATTATTCAGTTCGCTGGACAGCCATTGCAGATCCACCTGCGAAATGCCTGAACAGCAAGGATAGTGAGCGATGTTGTCGTTTTTGGTGTACACATACTGCTACAACAGTTGTCGGCACCGACTTGTATATTGTTAATTTTGTATCAGTTAGGTTGACGTCTTATAGTACGAGTTGGTGTTTACGAGTTAAGTTATCCATAAACGCGTCCTGGTGGCGTGTTTACTTTGAGAGTTTACCGGCTGTGCGGGCAGCCTTTGGTACATTAGTCATTGGGCGAAGTTTCTAGAAATAGAATCAACAAAAGTATAGTCGCCAAGGTATTTTTTTAAATATTAAACCCACATTGGTTTTTTTTATACCCTTCTCATAATCGAATTAATTTGTAGAACAAAAATAGTAGGCTGACTCTATCGCTAAAGATAACCTAAACATGGTGTACCTATATTCTTTAGGGCTAACTGGCCCGTGAAGTTGTGTTCTCTTCTATTTAGTGGACATTGGCAGATACACGAATTTGCAGTTGATATCCAATCCAATACACTATAGACATCGCTGTCATAGTGTGAACTTTTATAATTTGTGTACACCGTGTCAGGTTTGGTGCACTTTGCAGTGTCATGCAATGCTTAACTTTTTCTTGCATGCCTGCCTCTTCGCTTTAGCCTAAATAACACCCCCTATCTGATTTAATATGTTTCTGACATGCCCACCCCCCTCCCCACTGACTTGAATAGCTGTCCTGTCTCTTACCCTGCAGTCTTTACCTGCTGTACCTGTTGCTAAGCACCCAAGGGCTACTCAGTGTCAGTGTCAGTGTTTTGTTTTTATAATCTGAACAGGGACTGGGGATCTTATGTATTCAAATTTATGTCATGGAAATTCAGGATCAAAGCATCCATTCCCATCCGCCCTAACACAGTAGTCGGTAGCAGTAGAATAGATTGGGGCTCAGAGGTGCCCAACATGAGGTCTGCCAGGAGTTGAGCCGAAGGCACATATCTGAACTGTGTCTACGGTTGCTCCAAGGCATGGCAGAACGGGCTCAGAGAACCTGTTTTGTCTTTTGTTTGTGTGTGTTTGTGTGCAAAGCACTCTTACTTTCAGACTGGCAGTGTTGACTTTTTGATAACAGGTGCAGCCTTGAAGCCTCAGGGAGACTTTCCTGAGGCAGGGAGGAGGCACTGTCTAGGCACACCTCACCTCCGGCCCCCCTCTCCACCACACTTCCTCCCAGAGTCCCTCTGCTTCAAGTATCTGCTGGGAAACAAACAGATGGCACGTCTATCGTCTTATGGGAGTCGATGGAAGCGTCGTGCCCTACACACACACACACACACACACACACAGCTCAGAGATGCGGCTGCGGTAGCTGGGAAACTGTTATGCCCACAGAGTGTTTTTTAAAGCTGCGGCTTCTGCATTTTTTAAGTGCAGGGGATTTGTTTGCTTGTTCGCGTACCGGCTGCTGGCAAATGTACAAAGGGATCGAGGAAGTTGGGTAGGAGGAGATGGTTACTGTCTCACTGTGCTCTCTGGCTTAGTGAAGGTAGATGACGGATGTTTGTGTGTGTTTTTTTTCCCGTGTGTGTGTGTGTGGTTGTCACAGAAGAGGCTCAGCTGTGGTTATGGTGAAAGTTCCATTTTGGTGTGTGTGTACTTGGGAGGGGTTAGAGTTATTTAGGAGTGATTGAGTAGACTCTCTGATTTATCTCCTACCTGATCATGTCCTCAATGCAAAGCTGAAGGAAAATTGGAGGAGGGCAATGAAGCAAGACAAAACGGAGTCCGAAAAAAAGAAAGATAGAAGTAGAGGGGATGAGGAAGGGACCAAACAGGAGAAGGAGGGCAGGTCTGCCCCCACAGGGATAGAGGTAGAGCGCAGATAAAGGACAGAACAGGAGAGACCGAGAGAGAGAAAGAAAGTAAGGAGAAAGGCCATATGAGCGAGTGAGAGGCCAGTGTGAGAGTCCAGACAGAGACTGTGTGTGTGTGTGTGATGAGGGTGTTGTTTGACTGTGTAGTGTAGTGTGTGTAGTGTGAGAGGCAGACAGAGACTCTGTGTGTGTGTGGTCAGATTTGAGCGGTTCCTTCACTCAGAGGAGGGGGACCACATGCTGCTCTGGGTGTGGTTCAAGCACTGTATGAGGAGCTGTGTGCTTTCAAACTTTGCATGATAGCCTGGTAAACACACGTACACACACACACACACACACGCACGCACACGCACACAGACACACACACACACACTCTCTCTCGCTGTTTAAGTCATGCACTCTGAAGCACCACTCTCCTACAAGAGTCATTGAACTTTGTGTCTGGATTTCGTCTCCCAAATGTCACTGTGCAGTATTGGATTTGAGGTCAGAGTGTGTGTGTGTGTGTGTGTGTGTGTGTGTGTGTGTGTGTGTCTGTGTGTGTGTGTGTGTGTGAGAGACGGCTGTGTGTGGGACAGAGTACAGACAGAGAGAGAGAGAGTGTGTGTGTGTGTGAGCGTGCATGGCTCGCTGTATGTTCCTCAGCCAAGGCCGCAGTTGCCTTCACATTTCACATGACTGAGTCATTTTGCCGTTCTCACAGGGCTTTCCATGTATTGGAAGATCTCCCGTGCTCCCCTTGTGCTGCATTTGTGATTGCTGGCTGTGTGCTGTGGAAGGGGCGGTTTTCATTCTCTCATTTTTTTTCCTCCGTCGCCTGTGTGTGTGCGTGTGCATCCGTGTGTGATTTGTCATTATCAAACATTCCCTCTTCTTCCCTGCTCTGTCTCATTCTGGTGAAGGACTTGTTCATTAGCATTTGTTAGCACTAGCCCTGGTTAATGGTTCCTGTCTGAACTGTTGTTGCGCTTGTGTGCTAATGTTGTTTGTGTAAGTAGCCATACAATAAAACAGAAACAAACAGACACACTTGTTATCGTAAGTAAATAAAGTAAGAATTTATTTATATAGCACATTCCGACAAGAGTTGCAGTTCAAAGTGCTTTACATAATATCAATACAAGCAAGCGGCAAGAGAAATACATATAAAAATAAATAATGATCAACATCGTATCAGAACCTGATGTTCGGATAGGCTTCTTAGATTACTAAAATCAGGATAAATGGTATAAAAGTAATAGTAATAAAACCCTTCTGAAATAGTAAATATAGTGAAAGTTACAGTTAGTATCAACCCCACAGAAAATGTATAAAATGCTTTGGTAATTAGTTAACATTATTGAAGCCTCACTACATTCTTGCTGATGCGCTACAGTGGCCTCATACTCCCAAACAGTTAGTTACAGTCCAAGCTATCGCTTACTTATTACACACACTCTCTTCCTCTCTGTGTCTCTCTCCCTCTCTCGCTCTCTGTCTCTCTTCTTCTTACTCTCTCTCTCTCGCCCGCTCCGTCACCCTTTCCTGCTCAGTATCTCTCTCCCTGTGTTACTCTCCTTCCTCTTTACCATTTCCTTATCTTCATGACCAACCTTTCCTCCTCCTCTCCCCGTGTCTGTGTGTCTGTGTGTTAGTAAGTACATCCGTGTGAGAGTGAAAGGCCTCCCTCATAATGCCAGGGCTGTGTTGTCCCAGTAGCCTTCAGTTGTGTGGGAGAGGGAGGGCATAGGAGAAGGGGGGGTTGGGTGTGTGTGTGTGTGTGTGTGTGTGTGTGTGTGTGTGATGAGGGTGTTGTTTGACTCGGTGGCTGAAATCAGAGATGGAGCTGCTGGCGGTCCGCCATCCACTGCCATTCACAGTTCAACTGAGTGGGTCTAGAGACACCCCCACTCCTATCTCTCTTTGTCTTCCTCACTCACTCACGCACACGCTCTCACTCACACACACACACACACTCTCAATCACCCACTCCTGTCTCTCTGTCTTTCTCACTAACACACACTCACTCTCTCTCGCTCTCTTGTCTCACACAGACACACGCACACATTCTCTCTGGTGCAAACATAGACCGTCACAAAAGTACAAATTCTCTCCAATATAAATCCACACAGTTTGTCTCTTGTTTACAAATGCATCCACACACACACACACACACACACACACACACACACACACACACACACACACATACTCTTTCTCTCTAATACAGATGCATGCCCACACTAAATGCCCCAGAGTGTGCATGTGCTCAGTTTTTCTGGAAGTTTTTCCTTCTTCGTTTCTTCTTCTACTCACCACACACCCCGTCCAACTCTGCAGCCAGACACAAACAGACACTATCACCCCCCTCCGGCTCACCTTTGGTCACAGAGCAGAAGCCTCTCCTCTGGCACATACCTTAATGGAGTTGTCTGACTTAAACACTCATTAACTCCCAGGGTAAATGCATTCCACTTGAAACTAATCTAAAACTCCAACTACTCCTACGCGAGACACAAACATGTGCGTGCACACAAACACGCACAGATACACACACACACACACACACACACACACTCTCTTTCTCATTTATTCCCACACAGATGCGCAATAATACACTCACACTCACAAACAGACATATTAACACACACACACACACACACACACGTACACACACACACAATAACACACACACAATAACACACACACTCACACTCACACAATAACACCAGACTCCCTGACTCATCCACTCACTCCCAGTATCCTCCTCATCCTTCTGCAAGCATTAACAGCAGCTGACAGGCACGCCAGGTCAGGCCGCACCGCTGACTGCACGCTCTGCTAGTGTGGGAAGATAAGGCCCGGCTATCCCAGTGTTTGTTTACTTTTGAAGTCTAAAGCTCCGTTTGACTGGCCACAGTTCAGGGCTGGAGGCCAATCAATGGGACCTGATTTGCTTTATCATAATAAAGTGGTGCCTGTTTGGAAAGGGCTCAGACCCGCAGGTTTAGCGGCTTTGCTTGAAACAAAGAGCCCATATGAAGACAAACGGCATGCCTGACTAAGAGCAGGCCACACTAATCAGTTTTAGTGCCTGCTGGGGTGTGTCTGCTCTGTCTTTAGAAAGGTGTGTGTGTGTGTGTGGGGGGGCGTGCAGTTGAATGCTTATTTTGTGTGTGCGTGTGCATGTGAATGCATATTTGTGTGTGCGTTTGCATGTGAATGCATATTTGTCTGCATGCGTGTACATGTGAACGCATATTTGTGTGTGTGTGCGTCTGCATATGAATGCATATTTGTGTGTGTGTGTGTTTGTGCGCCTGTGCGCCCCGTATGCACGTGTGCATTTACAAGCACAAGCTGGGCGACAGCACAGTGTTGTGCATACACGTTGCACACACCTACATATTCATATATACTTGCACTCTCGCAGTCATAATCATACACTATGAAGCCAGCACAGTCACACACATGTGTGCAGTACAGAAACAAATGGCACAGGTCACACACATACTCTCTCTCTCTCTCTCACTCACACACACACACACACTCACTCATTTGCAAACATGAACACACACACACACTCTCATTTGCAAACATGAACACACACACACTCTCATTTACAAACATGAGCGCACACACACACACACTCTCTCATTTACAAACATGATCACACACACACACACACACAGACACTCTCCTTTACAAACATGAACACACACACACACACACACACTCCTTTACAAACATGAACACACACATTTGCCACCTGCAGAGGACAATGTGCCTGATGGGTAGGAAGCAAAGGACAAAGGCTAGGCTCAGGGGGCCTGGGGAGCCAATCAGTGAGCAGCCCAGTTGACCAGGTTTCAGCATGTTCACAGCCACGCCTTCGTCACCTAAAGAAAACAAACAAACAACAACAACACTACAACGATAACAGCAGCAGCACAAATCAACACATAAATGAATCAAATGGTAATTTCCTATTTCATTGACATCCCATTATTTCTTTCAGGATTATTTAAACTCCATGAGAAGTAATTTAACCATTATCTAGCTGATGTTACAGTCCCCCTAATTTACCTTGACGCACACTTGCAACTTCCAACTGTTTCCCGAGAGAGAGAGAGAGAGAGAGAGAGAGAGAGAGGAGAGAGAGAGAGAGAGAGAGAGAGAGAGAGAGAGAGAGAGAGAGAGAGAGAGAGAGAGAGAGAGAGAGAGAGAGAGAGAGAGAGAGAGAGAGAGAGAGAGAGAGAGAGAGAGAGCGAGAGAGCGAGAGAGCGAGAGAGCGAGAGAGAGAGAGAATTAATCTCTTCAGCGGAGAGAGTGGTTGAGAGCTGGAGGAGGGAGGGAGGGGGGGGTGGAGTGGAGTGGAAAATGCAATGAGAGTGGAGTGGAAAATGCAATGAGAGTGCAGTGAGGGTAAGGTGGATGAAGTGAGTGAAGGGATGCGTGCTGTGAGTGACATTGGGGGAGGGGTGGGGGGTGGAGAGGGGATATATGCAAAGGGCTGGGAGGAAGAAACACAGAGGTGACCGGGTGGGTCACCTCTGGGCAGAGATTGACGTGTGTGTGTGTGTCTGCCATAAAGGAAATGTTTGTGCTGAGTGTGTATGTGTTTGTGTGTATCTGCCGTAAAGAAAATGTTCTGCTGAGTGTGTTTACAGTGTTTCCCACATATTGACGAGACTATGGCGCACCGCCATAGTCTAATTTCGGCCGCCATAGTCTCTGCGTGCACAGTTTTTTTTTTTTTTTGCTCAGACGAAGTTCGTGTCGCTCTCATTGGGATTGCATGAGAGCACGAAGTTCGGCTGTCTGCCTGCGACTGTGCCGAAAACAAAACACTGTTGAGATATGTTAGTGTTTCCCCTACCATTGAATAAGGGGGTGCCCCGCCCCCCAACGGCACCCCCCCTGAAAGATCAAGTTAACTTTGCTCAATTTAATTTTCTATAAAGCGCCAGATCACAACGGAAGTCAGTTAAGGATACCTTTCCTATAGAACAGGTCTATACTCTATAGCTTGTTATTTTATTAAACACAATAAATAGCTTTGTGTTATTTATCTTATTTGCACAACGGCATGTAATTTTTGTCACTAGATGATCGCGAGTTTACAATTGTCCTCTGCGGACTTCTGCCCCGATGCGCACACGTTACTTTCTGTTTGAAGATAAGATAGCAGTTAGTAGTTGCCGGCCATCTAAACCATCTAAAATGCATATTTTGCTCGCAATATATTTGGAAATACAGTCAAAAAGCTGTCCGATTTGAATGGGGGTATTTATTCATGTGTATTTTGTCATTACTCGATCTTGAGAGATGTCTTCAAGTAACGTTAATGTTCCAAAGTGAAACATTCTAATGTGTGCACCCAGTTTCAGAAAGTTACTAGCTAGACTAGCGGTAGCTAGCTACTGAAAGAATGCCATGGATCCAGCAAAGCGTAGAGCTAAACGAATGTATGAATATGAACACCGGGCCTTCTTGCCTGAATGGGAGGAATTATTTGCGGAGCGAAATGGAAAACCCCTTTGCTTAATATGCAGACGTCACGGTCGCATTTTAAAGCCTTGAACTTGGATGCTAACATAGCCCAGGAGTTCCTAAAAGCAGAGCTGGGCAAGCACAAGGTACATTCTTTGATACATCAGTCAGACTCGGCTAAGTACTCTGAAACGGTCACGTTGGCATCGTATCAGGTGTCATGGAATATTGCTCGATCAAAAAAGTAATATAGTGAGGGAGAGTTTGAAAATTGAACAGAGGATATCTGACATTAACTATAATGAGCACCTTTAGACCATTATAGTCTTCAATATGTTTATTTTTGTGCCATATTTTAAATCTACATTTGTTAATTTCTCTTCCTAAAACAAAGGGAGGCAACTGCTGATATCAAGCTCTTCTCCAGGCACAGTCTGTTTCTCTGCTTTGTTTTGATCAGTCATTGCAGAGAAGGAGGCCTCACATTAATATGTGGAGGCAAAGTGTAGTAGCTGTTCCTAAGCTTTCTCTCCCGGGTCAGGGTGCTCTTGCTTCACACAAATCCCAAACAAAATCTCAGCAGATGTCTTCAATATGTTTATATTTGTGCCATATTTTAAATCTCAATTTGTTAATTTATCTTCCTAAAACCCACTAGAGGACACTATTTAAAAGGTTATTTTTTAAAAAAAAATCTTATGGGGGAGCATGCCCCCAGACCCCCCTAGTTTTGTTGGGTCACAGGAAAAATAATAGGTTTTATGTAGGGGCTTATCCCCCTCAAAAGTGGGAAGCTCCCGCGAAATCAGGAATTAAAGGGCCAAAAAAACATCCCCCCCCCCCCCCAAAGTGGTAAACCGGTAAACATGCGCCCACCGCGCGTCCCCCCCACCCCCGGACATGTGCGCCCCCCCCCCCCCCCCCCCCCCCCCCCATAGTCTCCAAAATTTCTGTGGGAAACACTGGTTTATGTACTAAACACACACAACACACACACACACACACACACACACACACACACACACACACACACAGAAAGCCTCACAGTATGAGTGGAGCACAAGCACAAAGAGGCTTGCAGAAAGACTGTGTTCCTCCAGCTTAATAACAATAATCAACATGAGAATGAAAGCATCCGCTGCTGGTGTGAATACACCCATTGAATCTGCTGTCCAGTACACTGAGATACACACACAGCTGGGAAACCACTCACTCATGCTGCCTCAATCCACAGGCTTACATAACCCATTACTCAGACTTAAGGCAAATATTGTCTGGATAGTGAGGATTTCTAGAGCTTAGGGATTGTACGACAGTGTGCCGTCTTTTGAGTGTGAGGGGTCGTGTGTGTGTGTGTGTGTGTGTGTGTGTGTGTGTGTGTGTGTGTGTGTGTGTGTGTGTGTGTGTGTGTGTGTGTGTGTGTGTGTGTGTGTGTGTTTTTCCGTGACCATACATTTTGCTGCAGCAGCAAATGCTTGCCTGTGTGTGTGTGTCCCCGAGCCGCCTTGAGTGGCCTTTGTCCTTGCAGGACAGGGTCCCAGATGCACCAAGCAGATCACATTCTCTCCGAAGATCCATTGGAAACCACTCAGTGTACAATCACACCCCCCTCCCCCATTTACCACAGCACAGCAAAGTCCGTAGAGAACCCTTTGACTCTCTGTGGGAGTGTGGAAATACAAGATAAGATGATGCTATGCACACACACACACACACACACACACACACCTGTGTCTTTGTTTTCACAGGTGTGTGTCTGTTTTTTTGTGTACTGAAAGTTTCCAGTGGGTTGCAAATGGGTGTCTCCGCCCATTCATAAGATGGGGAAAAGGTGTTTGATCACAGATGAGTTGTATGGTTGTGTTTGTTTCATTGTGTTGTGTGTCTGTCTCTCAGTGGATACAAATTGATTTTCACTTCCACACTGTGGGAAACCTGTTGCCCCCCCATCCACACTCTCTGTGACCTTTGACCTTTGAACCTGCAGGGCGAGGTGCTGTACCGCGTGCGCTGGAAGAATTATACAGCGGACGAAGACACCTGGGAGCCCGAGGCCCACCTGGAGGACTGCCGAGAGGTGCTGACGGCCTACAAGAAGGTCCTGGCTGAGAACAAGCCCAAGAAGGAACCGAGCGTGGTGAGTGGCCAGGACAGGGCACCGGTGACGGAATCGCGGCATGTAGCTGTGACGGTAAAAACACCAACTGGGTTTCATTACTACGATTTGGGTTGAAACCCATGCCAGACTTGTGTGAAAGACTTGTCTGGGAGTTTTCAAGAAATATACGAGAAAATCGATTTAGATGAAGGCTTTAGCAGGCGTAGGAATTGCTAGAAATAATGGTTTCCGGACATTAAAAAAATAGAGGGGGGAAAAACTGGAAAAGCATCTGAAGATGTAAGTGTGTTTGGCATTTTCTGGAACAGAAGGTGTAATTATCAAACCACTATAATATAAATCACATTTTAATGTGTCCGGAAAATAGCTTTTTGGAAAAAATATAGAATTCAGAAATGATTTCATTTGACGTCATTTGGCCTGGAAGAGTGTTGACATTTAGAAAGTATTTTTCTTTTGGGGGGAGGGGAAATAATATTGCAGATTGTGACCTGTAAAACAAGACAATTGAATACTGGAGGACCTATAGTACAAAAGAACACATCTGGAAAATCATTCGATTAAAATCAAGTCTGTCCGGGACGGCTTCAACCACAGTTCCAGGATCTGCGTCTGATGCTATTAGTAGGCCACTGCATCATCAGCACCAAAAGAACAAACAAACAAACAAACAAAAACAAATAAAACCAATCAAATGTAACAGAAGCAGCCCCAGGTTAATTCACCCCAGCTTTATCATCTTAAAAACAGATGGAAGGAAATAGCAGCCATGGAAAAACAGGGGAAAAAAATTACGAAATTTGAATCTTAGTGAAATCTGTCTGGCTTGCCCCTCGCGCTTTGCTTAGCGTAGCGCGGCACATTCTGCTTGAGTGAATGGCTGAGTGCATGAACAGTGATTTAGCCAAACCTGAAGCCCCATATCCCCCCTGAGTCCGTCGTCATTTTTGCTGACGCTCTTACATTTATACTACCTCAGACCCCTTGCAGCGATGATAGTTCAAGGCCCACCGCTGCTCCACCCCCCCAAGGCCAGGTAATGCATGTCTATGACTATTTGGGTTCTTTGGGTGGGGATGCTCACATGCCCCACAGTAGCAAGGTGGTGTCATGATAATCAAGCGGTGATATTGTGTTACTGATTTAATTTAATGGTGTTGTAGAGTTGAACGTACTGTGGTGTGCTGATGTATGTAGGGTAATGTAGTACCCTTTGTGATCGATGTTTTGGAGTTAAACCAAGCAGAAGTTGCTGTGATGTGTGGTAGGTTGTTGGTAGATGTTTTTTAGTAGTCTTGTGGTAATAGACTGTCATTCCTATTTAGTACATGTACAATAAAATAACCCACACTTGATACCATCTACCTTTTATATTGAAAGGCTTAGGAAAATCTTGTGATGCTGTGTTGTGTGGGTATATATTGTTCCTGTTTTTACCACCTCTTTGGGTTCCAAGTTTTTCTCTGTCAGTGTTCTTGTGGCTGCTATAAATGCACTCTGACATTAAGTCTGACAGGAAGTCTTTGTTTTGTCCATTTGTTTTCCTCCCCCGGGAAGCTGCCAACGAAGAGTGACCTCTTCAATGCCGACTCGGACACCAGCGATGACAACGTACCCGTCAGCGCGCCCATCAAAAAGAAGAAAAAGAAGAAGAAGGACGAGGAGGAGGACGAACTTCTCGTGAACGAGAAGAAAAAAAAGAAGAAGAAAAAATGGAAGGAGGAGAAACCTCTCCCGGCGCCGGAGACTGACGAGGGGGAAGATGAGGAGGCCAGAGACTCGCCCCGTGCAGCGAGTCCGCCATCACAGCACCGCAAGGACCACAAAGCCCCCGAGAGCAAGCGGAGGCTGCAGGAGTCAGACGATTCGGACACCCCGGTCATAACCAAGAAGCACAAGAAGGACGGCAAGGCCAAAGATGGTGGCGGCAGCGGAGGAAAGATGAAGAAGGAGAGCGCGGAGGACGCGGGGAGGAAGAAGAAGAAAAAGAAGGCCAGGAAGAGCCTGGAGTCATCAGAGGACGAAGGCACCAACAGCGAGGTCACCACAGAGACGCAGTCACTCACCAACGAGGACACGGCGGATAGTCATGGAGACGCAAAGGGGAAGCCGCTGGACAAGGACCGGGAGCGCGCGCACCAAAAGTCAGAGAGCGGAGTGGCTGCAGAGGTCCGGGGCAAGCAGCAGCCGCAGCAGCAGCAGAAGAAGAGCAAGACGGAGCTGAAGCTGAAGGGCCTGAAGGAGCTCATGCTGGACAAGAAGCCCAAAAAACCTGAGGGGTCCAGCGCCGCGGCTGCATTCAAGGACAAACTCAAGAGCCTGACCAGCGGCGCCAAGAGCCACAAGTCGCCCCGAGGCGGCAGCGGCAACAATGAAGACCTCGAGGCCAAGGCCAGGGGGAAAGGGCAGGAGCCTGTCGCAGCCCCCATTCCTCAGAGAGTGCCCTCTTCATCCGCGTCATCAACATCGTCCTCGGCCTCCATGGGCACAGGCCGGGGCAAGGAGGAGGAGGGCAGAGAGGAGGCGGCAGCGGGCGGGGACAAGGACAAGGACCGCAACGCCTCCAACCTTTTTGAGGAGTTCCTGCTCAACTGCGAGGCCAAGGACCGGGTGCCACGGCGGCAGGGACTACACACGGGTGCCGTTGGCCCGGAGAAGGTACGGTAACGGTTCCCCCCCAAATCTCAATCCTGCACCTTGTTGCTTCAAGCAAACCTGATCACCTGATGATGAACAGGGTTGATTTACTAAATGAGTTGTGTTCAGTTAATCAAAAGTCCCAGAACGAGCAAATAGTGCAGCTGTCATGCAGCATTCTTAAAAACAGAATTCAAGTTTAGGAAGCAGATCTACTCTGTAAGGCTCGTTTCATGTCAACTCTTGTTAATCAGGTCAGAAAAGTCTCAGCCTCAGACAGACAGATAGAGGGAGAGAGGAGGAAGAGTGGGAGGAGGAGGAGGAGGAGAAGGAGGAGGAAGATGAAGAAGGGAGATGAAGAGAACTGGGTTTGTGCTTAAATGAAGAGCTCTTCACTACTGCATTCCTCTCCTCCTTCTCTTTCTCTCTCTACCTCCCACCCCCCCCCCCTCTCTCTCTGCTTCAGCTTGTTCAGCACTATCTCTAAGGTCATGTTTGTTCTTGTTGCTATGGCAGGCTGTGGCCAAATCGGACAAGAAGGCAAGGCCCATGAAGGAGTCCCCCGCCCAGCGGCCAGATGCTGACAAGGCAGACAAGTCCAAAGATGGTGAGGAAGCAGAGGAAGCCAGCCAAGCTGTGTGTCTCTGTGTCTGTCTCTCTCTGTGTGTCTGTCTCTGCCTATCTCTGTGTGTCTCTGTCTCTGTGTTTGTCTCGCTCTGTGTCTCTGTGTGTTAACACGGCTCTGTGTTAGCACTGCTCACATAGTTTATACACAACTCATCCAAACATGTGGCATTCCTTAAGGCGCTGTTCACATTCCACATATTTTTTGTTTCTACAAATGCCAGGCGCAACGCTTATATTCCAAAGTGTAAGTGTAAAAAAAGAATGTCAGGTGGTAATTGGCTGTGCGTTGCTATGATATGCTAGTCATTTAGCTCACTGATATGGAGCAGACAGGGAGCTAAGCAACACAACCACAGAACTTAAACTATTTTTTAACTTAAAGCGTCTCAATGTGCGTTAACCGGTTGTAAAAATAATCTAGAATATGGATGGAATGTTAAATTAATGCCCTCTTGTTGTCTGTTCTTTGATGGAGAGTTCCTATTCTCTTTTCCTGTCTAGGAACAGAATATTGTATTATTATATTATATATAATTAAGCAATATAGTGGGAGTGGGGTAGGTAAGGGATAATCCCACGGGTGGGGTTCGGCCGTAGCCACCGAGGCCGGAGGTAATTAACATTTCAACACTAAGTTATTGATTTAAAAATGGTTTATTTCGCCATTGTTTCTCCACAAAAAAAAAAAGTTCCATTGTCAACGTCTTGGTTTGGAATTATAAAAATTTGAATCAACAATTATCATCAATGCGCTATAGAATATTCCATCGCGGAGTGATTTATTATTAGCTGTGAAAAGTCCCCGTTGGGTTGTTCTTGGATTATCCATGGCATGGAACGTCTCTCGTCCAATCAGAAACAGCTAACTAACGCGATAGAACCCAATTGTTTTCTAATATATATTATATTCTCTTGTTGATGTAAGTCCCAAAGTCATGTTCTGCCCTCTCCCTCTTCCACTCTGTCCTCTGTTTCTCTTTTCTGTTTATCGCTACATCCTCTTTTCTTTTTTTCCATTCGGCTGTTGTTGACCTACTTTACCGCCGCTGTAATGGATGTAATTGGTCATCCTCCTGGACTCATTGCCTCTGTTCATCCGTGTCAGCGTCACGTTCCGGACAAAGCCCCATGACCCCGGAGTCGGAGGCTGCCATGGAGGCTTTAGACCAGAGGGAGGAGGCCCCAGCAAGGTCAAAGGCCGACGAGCGCAAGGAGCGGGCGGCGACCGAGGAGGAGGAAAGGCGGCGGAAGGACCGGTTAGAGGACAGGCGGACGGCGTCCGAGACGCCGGGGTCCACCGACGGTGCTGACGAGGCCAGCCGGTGGAGAGAGCGGAGGAGGAAGAGGCAGGACAGCGAGACACGGCCTGGCATGGCCTCCGAAGACAATCAGGAAACGCACGATTCCCTGGGTGGGCCAGACAAAACGCCTGGTAAAGTTTGTTTGTTTTTTTGTTGCTTTATTAAGGATAAAGACAGAAGAGCAGGGGAAATGGTGTTTTGGTTTTATTGATGCATCCCATAATAGTCTTATTATGTGTTCAAATTAGCATCTTAAATGCCTATTAAAACAAATAGAGACTGTGTTGGGTGAAAGCACACCTGCTAAGGAGCAGGAGTTATAAAGCTCAGTAGTGATGGGCAGGGTAGGGTAATGGAGCAGGTGTTATAAAGCCCAGTAGTGATGGGCAGAGTAGGGTAATGGAGCAGGCATAGGGTCTCTGGTTTTTCAGTGTTTCTCATGGCATTCTATTCTTATTCCAAAATAGTAGTTGACCAATCTTAAACGCTAGCTATGTTTAAAAATACCTGATACCAACTCTAAATGTTTAATGATTCTTTAACCTCTCTGTGTGTGTGTGTGTGTGTGTGTGTGTGTGATGGTGCATAGATCGGGGTCAGGCCTCTCTGAACCTCGGAGTGGATATCAAGCTGGACTGGATGACACTGGAGGACTTTCAGAAACACTTGAACGGGGAGGATGAGATCCTCTCTGCAGAACCAATATCTCCTAGTGAGTGCTAAACACACACGCTCACACACTCACTTTTGTTCTCACACACACACACATACACACTCTTGCTAGCACTCCCTCTCTCTCTGATACACTATCACACACACACACACAAACACACACAGTGCTGCAGTAACACTCGTACTAAATCCCATGCAGCATGGGTGGTTTTTCTTTATTGGTTACCTGTTATCCTGAACCATGCTGTTCATCAGATGTCTGAGTCGGACCACACCGGCTTCAGGCTGCCGCGTTAAACAACATTCACCGCCTCCAAATTTCTCTTTCTTCCTTTTTTTCTTGTTCTTCCCCTTCCCTCTATTTGTCTGCTCCTTCCTCTCTCTCTCATACACACACCATCTTTCCCCCCAACGTTAAACGGAATTATTTATTTTCTGACTTTTGCTTTTACATTCCTTCTTGATATTTCTCTCTCTCTCTCTCTCTCTCTCTCTCCTCTCTCTCTCTCTTATTCAGGTGAACTGCGTGAGGCAGTGAAGAGTGGAGATTACATGGCTGTGAAACTTGCTGTTGCTTCTAATGTGGACTACAATCTGGATCAGGAGGTGTGTGCTGCATATTATTCCGCAGAATGCAGTCTAGCTCACAGTGAAGCGCTTTGTTCTGTGAAGTACACACATTAATAAAAATCCCCCAAAACATTAAAGCATTCCTCGCAAGACAAAAAAAAAAATGTAATGTGCATTCCTCTCTGTCAGTGCAGAAGTGCAGTAAGGGTAAGAATCCCAGCTCCAACCCAGAAGAGAGTGGTGTATAATTTCAGTGTCCCCTGATGTATTCGTAGGGCCGGGAGTCTGTGATGTGGTGTGGCGGTGTGTGGTTATGGCGGTGGTCATGAATGTGTATTTGATGGTGATGACTCTGCTGCCCCCTGCAGGACTCTAGCGGTATGTCCTTGATGATGCTGGCGGCGGCGGGGGGTCATGATGACATCCTGCGGCTGCTCATCAAGAAGGGCGTGAAGGTCAACGGCCGGCAGAAGAACGGCTCCACGGCGCTGATGCACGCTGCCGAGAAGGTACGTCAATCCGACACTCACCACTCCCTCACCGCTCTCCAAACAAAGCCGTTTCTCACGGCTAAATGGAAGCTATTAACCTGAGCAGTAAAATTTGATGGGCAGAGGGTCCTCAGAGAACAGAAGTTAGTGTGTTAGAACCAGACACACGTACACTGTATGTGTCCAAAATGGATCCAATACTAGGCATACTATATTGGTTGCAATATAATTGGAACTAAATACAAATATTCTTCGGAGACTTGACGTAGACCTCCTCCATATTTTATTTGCAGTTTTTTGCCAAAGCCAAGTCAACATATAATTCTCAGCCATCTGTTGCTCAACTGGTTGTGCATGCGGTTGGAATCCCTGTTGTGAAGCGCAAATGTGAAGGCAAATATCTCGCTGGTTGCAGTCGCCTCAGATGGAAGTCGGGTGACAAAGCTGTAATTTTCTTATGGTACTCTGGTCTATACCGCTGTGTTGCCACACGCTCTGGCACCCTGGAGGTTTCACTACTCGCTGCTGTTTCCGCGGTTACCGCGTCATGCCAGTTGGTCCAGACACAGACACTCCTCTGACGGGTCCCACGCGGCCTCTCTTTTTTTTTTTCTTCCTCTCTGTGTGCAGAACTTCCTCACCACGGTGGCCATTCTCCTGGAGGCCGGTTGCCACGTGAACACACAGACGATAGGCGGAGAGACAGCGCTGATGAAGGTGAGGAAGAGGATGATTACAACCAACGGATGAGTGTTGTGCAAAATGGGACAAAACAGGAATAAACTTCCTAATATTAGTGTCTTTCTTTCTATTTAATCATCTATACATCTGTCTGTCTATCTGTCTCTCTCTCTCTTTCTCACTGTCTCTGTTTTATTCTCTCTGTCTCTCTCTCATTCTCTCTATCTGTCTCTATATCTACAGTATCTGTCTTTCTCTATCTGTCTCTCTCTCATTCTCTTTGTCTCTCTCTCATTCTCTCTGTCTGTCTTTATATCTATCTGTCTTTCTCTATCTGTCTGTCTATCTGTCTCTCTCTCTCTTTCTCACTGTCTCTGTTTTTTTCTCTCTGTCTCTCTTTCTCTGTCTCTCTCTCATTCTCTCTATCTGTCACTATATCTACAGTATCTGTCTTTCTCTATCTGTCTCTCTCTCATTCTCTTTGTCTTTCTCTCATTCTCTCTGTCTGTCTTAATATCTATCTGTCTTTCTCTATCTGTCTCTCTCTCTCATTCTCTATCTGTCTCTCTCTCTCATTCTCTCTATCTGTCTCTATATCTATCTGTCTTTCTCTATCTGTCTCTCTCTCATTCTCTTTGTCTCTCTCTCATTCTCTCTGTCTGTCTTTATATCTATCTGTCTTTCTCTATCTGTCTGTCTATCTGTCTCTCTCGCTCTTTCTCACTGTCTCTGTTTTTTTCTCTCTGTCTCTCTCTCATTCTCTCTATCTGTCTCTATATCTACAGTATCTGTCTTTCTCTATCTGTCTCTCTCTCATTCTCTCTGTCTGTCTTAATATCTATCTGTCTTTCTCTATCTGTCTCTCTCTCTCATTCTCTATCTGTCTCTCTCTCTCATTCTCTCTATCTGTCTCTATATCTATCTGTCTTTCTCTATCTGTCTCTCTCTCATTCTCACTGTCTCTGTCATTCTCTCTATCTGTCTCTATATCTATCTGTCTGTCTCTATCTGTCTCTCTCGTTCTCTCTATCTGTCTATATCTATCTGTCTGTCTCTATCTGTCTCTCTCTCATTCTCTATCTGTCTCTCTCTCTCTCATTCTCTCTATCTGTCTCTATATCTATCTGTCTGTCTCTATCTGTCTCTCTCATTCTCACTGTCTCCGTCATTCTCTCTATCTGTCTCCATCTCATTTCCTCTATAAGTCTCTCTCTATCTCATAAAAACTCTCTTTCTCGCATATATTGTGTAACACAGGCACATTGTACTCTGAAGTCCTAGTAATACTTTAATGTCATAAATAATGATGCAGGCTGCTAAAATAACCAGTTCTGTGCCTCAGGTCTAGAGGTACTGATTATTGCACCTGTTGCCTTAGATTGTCAACAAGGATGAATGTATTTCCTGTATGACCACATTTGAAAGCAAAACACTTCAGTAAGATATCATTGCTAATAAAAATGTCCCTTGGCCGGTAGGCGTGTAAGCGTGGCAACGCAGACGTAGTGCGCCTCCTACTGGAGTACGGTGCAGACTGCAACATCCTGTCCAAGCACAAGAACACAGCCATGCACTTCGCCAAGATCAGCAACAGCCAGGTGGTGTACGACCTCATCAAAGACCACATCAACACGTGAGTTATGAGCTTGTCTTGGACTAGACCGAAAAGGAGTATTGTTTAGGGTTCTCACAGTGATGGGGGATGGGGGAGCTGGATGGAGATCATAATTCAGCCGTTTCTTCATGGTGTCATTGAGCTTCAGAAATGCAGTGTGCATTTCTAATCATACTTAATCTTAAACACGGTCTGATTACACATTTGAATACCTAGATTTTGGAAATGATTTAATCTGAGACTGACTAATTCATGTAATTAATTAAATAGGGGATTGTTATAGTGTGGAAGGTTTCTCACCTATTCTCTTTCTCTATCAAACACACACACACACACACACTCACAGGTTGTCAACGGTAGCGGAGGAGACAATCCGGGCGTACTTTGAGGCGCGTTTGGCCTTGCTGGAGCCAGTGTTCCCCCTGGCCTGCCACAGGCTGTGCGAAGGACCAGACTTCTCTGTGGACTTCAACTACAAACCCCCTGCACACAACCCTGGAGAAGGTACACACGCACGCACGCACGCACAAACAAATAAACAAACAAACAAACGCAAACGAACAAGCTTAGCGCGGATGCAAAGTTATCTCACCAAGGAGGTTTCATGAGTTTATGAGACCAAACACATAATTACTGAGTTCTATCACTGGTCCAAGCAGAGACATGAAATTAACACCTTAACACTTCATTTTCACTTACTCTTCTGTTGTCAGTGTGATCTATATACACACACACACACACACCAGGCCAAGTGCCGCAGGGGAACAAGAGGGGGCTTTGTTTAAGTTTTATCAGCCCTATAGAAAAATAGCAAAAACAAAAAAAACATTGGCTGAGATACAAGTGTCATAGAGTTGACAGTACGGTAATGAAACACCTTTTGAAGTTTTCCCCCATTAAATATTTGAAGCTTGTTATCTGATCCAGCTCTGCTCCCACTGCACAAACAGCATTCAGACATGGTTCTGAAACATAGTTATTGCAGAACCATAGACAGTGCTGTTTGGTGTGCGTTGTCAAGTGATTTATTTATCCAATTTGAATCTAACTGCTGTTAAGTTTGCTAGCTGGTATTGATCTAAAATGGAAAGAAAACGCTTATGAAAAATGTTTGACTGTTTGAGTTTAGTAACTTAAAATGAGAGCCAAATCATGTTTTGGCTGAAGCAATCCTTTAACCTACCATAAAGATTGCCTGATGTTCCAGTCAACCGATTTCTTTTCAAACGTGGCTTGTTTCGCAGTGCAGTCTTTGTCCCATTATCGAATGTTCCAGGCGCTCTCATTCACATCTGTTTATGTCAATAGATGCTTAGAAAATGAACTGCTTCTACTTATGGAACACGGCATGGCACACTCGATGGTGGCACAACTTTCTTGAGTCTGTATAACATGATGGAGAATACTACAGCCTCCCCTGGATAGATCGTTCATAAATTAAAATCTTGTAGTCCTACGTTCTGAGTGCTTGGATTCCCTAAATTGTGCAAGGACATTTGGTTTAATACTGGCTCCACCACTGCAACGGTCTTGTGCTGTTATTCAGTTTTTCAGAGGCTAGTGCACGGTTAAATCAATGAAACTCATTTAACCTATTTTAGATGTTTACCTGGCAATCATGGCCATGATATGAAATAGGAAAATTTTGAGTCCGTCGCACAAACACATGGAAAAGGTGAGGTAGGGAATTATATCTACTCAAAGCCGGGCGCGCACACACACACACACACACACACACACACACACACACACACACAATTCATACTGTTCGGTGTTTCCTGGTTTGTCATTGGATCAGGCATCCTGCTCTTCATCTTCCATGCCAACTTCCTGAGCGAGATCACGGCCAGGCTGTGCGGCCCCTGCAGCGTCCACGCAGTTGTCCTCAACGACAAGTTCCAGCTGCCCATCTTCCTGGTAGGTCTCCGCCCTATGTGACGTCACATTATGTTTTGTTACACACCATGGCTACATTTTTATCTGGTGAGATGCTAATTTGTTGGCTTGTGCACTTAGTGTTGGTCGGGGCAAGGGTAGATCTGTCACCTAGGATTGCGCGTTTACAAATATTGACGTGGTTCTCTTGCACCTTGACCAGTTGAAGACGTTTCACCAAAGTCCTGGGAATATTTTTTTCTTTATGTCGGCATCTGCATAAATCCATATTCGCTCCCTTGAACTCCCCGACCCCCCACACAGTCACATGTAACCACCAGCAGATCCAAGAATTTACTTGAGGTGCTGCGTGTTATCCAAAGATTGCTGGGGGGGAGGAAAACAAAACACATGAGAGAACTTAACTATGTTGAAATTACTGACAAGTGACATGTTGTGTTTGCTGCCCCCTGCAGGACAGTCACTTCATCTACTCCTTCAGTCCGGTGCCTGGATCCAACAAACTTTTCATCAGGCTGGCCGAGGCCCCAACCGCTAAGGCAAGTCGGGTGGGGGCTGAATGTGCTAAACACAGCCATAGAGCATCTGGGTGTTTAACAGATATAGCTCTCTGTTGCAAAGTTGGTTTCCATTCTGATGCATACACTTAAAGCATTCATAAATAGTACAGGGCTGGATTAGATGGAGAAAGGTCTGTCTGGGTAAGTCATTGAGTACATACAGAGGCAAGGGTAAGATGTCTCAATCAATTATAGAGAGCTGCTTTGCCTCTGTAGTCATGGATACCTATGGCATGGATAACTTGATACTCCTGCGCACCTTCTATTCTTAGACTGTGTAGCTATGTTATCCAATCGTTATGTACACCTTCAGTGATTGTAGAACGAAGACCACCTATGTGAGCATTAAGGATGTGATGTGTATGATTTAGGGAGATATATTAGCAGAATGGAATATAGTATTTAGAATTATGCTTTCATTGTATCTGTATCTGTATCTGTAACTGTAACTTGTAGCTATGAATAGTTGTGCTTTGGTTAGCTCAGACCGAGCCCTTTATATCTACATAGGAGCGTCTCGCTACCACAGAGGCCGCCATGTTGCTCCTGTGAATTATGAGTCTCCATCAGCAAATGAAAATGAGACTTGCACTCGAGGGTAGGGTCTGGGGGAGATGGGCTGCCCATTTCATGATGTAGACAAGTCCCAAACCATTGACCCACGTCAGCATCTGCCTTATGAGGTCCAGGATGATTTTAAAAACACAAACGGCCATTTGCAACCAATAAAATGCAGATATTTTTTTATAATAATGTGAATTTTGTCAATAATAGCACCAGCATTGATGCGTTTTATCAAACGGCAGCCATATCATTTAGTTTGCAGCTCAAAGAGTCACATTCAAGGTGCAGTCACACTTAAAACATAGAAACTTACCTAAGCCATTGATCTCAAGTGATATAGTGCATTCACATGGATAACAATAATGTCACCCTTGAGGGCCTTCAAATTTTCGTTCTCTTTTTTTCTGAAATGATACCTTACTGCTATGCTAATATAAGTTTAAGGGAACGAACTGTAATGACCCCTGACTTTAATGATCCTGAATGAACCCTAAATGAAGATGCGTTGTTTCTCCACAGGTCAAGCTCCTTATCTCTGCGTACAGAGTCCAGCTGAAGTGACGAGGTTCAGTGAACATCATCCATATCATCAGTCCAGAGGAGCTGAATGAAATGCTTCAGAACTTGCTTACACACACACACACACACACACACACACACTCTCTCTCTGAAACATCCCCCCTCTCGCACATATGCTGACAGAGATACACAGAAACACACCGATGCAGGCAAAGTAACTTGCGTGTGTGCGAGCAAACCTGCAGTTGTGCAGTCACTCAAAAAGGAGCGCACTGGTGTCCGCACACAACGTGAATTCATTTCTGTTTCAGTTGGTTTGCATCCGGTCCAGGGGACACCTGAAATCCAGTGGTCCAAACGGCGTAGCCTGACCTTTCCTGAAAGAGGAGTGTCTCTTTTTTGTCTGTTTTTTTTTTTTTTGGTTTGATAGTTTTTCTTTTTTGGCGCGTAGCAGTGTAATGTGTGTGTGAGAGCACCGTCCCAAATAACGCAAACACACACACTTTCAAAGAACTGCTACCGACATTCTTCTTCACCCCAAGGCCAATACACCCCTTATCCCAGGGGTGTGTGTGTGTGTTTGAGGGAGGGAGAGAGAGAGCAAGAGAGAGCAAGAGCGCAAGAGCCTGTTTTAAGTTTTATACCTGAAGGTCATTTGTAAATCTTGTTTGTTTGTATATTTCTGTCCTCAATAGAATAATTTATCAGCAGATTTAAGTTGGCCTCCGGATGGTTTGATCTCATCCCATTTTATTCTGGGACCTGCTGTGTGTGTGTGTGTGTGTGTGTGTGTGTGTGTGTGTGTTAGAAGTATGTTTCTGAACGTTTCTGTGTTGTGCACACCCAAGAGTGGTGGCGATAATCACAGCAGAAGAAAAGTAAAACTCTCTTGCCCCAACGCTGGGTTGTGGAGGGACCTGCGCTCTGGTCTTTTTGGGGGGGTTTGGTTTTAACCAACCCACCAGAGTTTCTATCACGTTTTGAGTGTGTCCGTTTGTTTTTAAATCCTCCTCCTTAGGCCTTCCTCTACAGGTACATGCATGAAGCTTCAGGTGTGTCCCTCGTGAGTGCTGTACTGAGATCCCCCCTAAGCAGAGAATAGACATTGTTGTGTGTGTGTGTGTGTGTGTGTGTGTGTGTGTGTGTGTGTGTGTGTGTGTGTGTGTGTGTGTGTGTGTGTGTGTGTGTGTGTGTGTGTGTGTGTACAGACAGACTCAGTCAGATGTGCATCACCTTAAGGGCTACAACGTGCCTGCCTTGGGAAGCAGTGTGACACGTTTCTCTCGTTCCCGGGGGTCGAGTGAGGAGCAATTGTCTGTCGCCATCTGCAGTAGCACTCTAAAGGCTTTGTAGAGGAAAGTTAGCTGTTCCTGTCCTCTCTTTCTGCTACTGTAAAACGTCCAGGAAGTCATGGTTGGACATTTACAGCAGGGCCTTTCATACTTTGTACATGTTTGAAACGGCAATGGAGAGATCTTTTCTTCTTCTTCGTTGTGTCTGTCAATCTGTTCAGTTAACCTGGTCACGCAGAAACACAATTTTTTTCTTTTTTTAAATAGCTGCTACAAGGTAATTTTTACTGTTCCGAGGCCATTTGTGTTGTTGTTGTTGTTGATGACTGCATTGTTTAGTTATTTGCATGTCCTAGTCAAAACACATATGAAACAGTTCCATAATGGATGTCACATCAGCCATGATACACAAATTAGTATCGTAACATGACTTAAAAGAGGATGAGTAACATTGCTTGTTGTGTGCAGAATATCACTTTTTTTTTTTTCTTGTCTTGGGTTGAGTTTTTTCCTAAAATGGTTTGTCTCCAAATGTGTGGCCTCGAGTGAAGATGGGTGCGAGTGTTAATGAGTGTGTGTGTTTGTGTGTGTGTGGTGCACTTGTGCTTTGTTTTCTCCTTCTCTGCCTCCTGTGAAGCCGGACACACCCTAAATCAGGGGCTTACCTTGTCTCTGGAGAAAAATATATATAAAAAAATAAACTGTACATATGTTTCCATAGCAAAGAGTAAACCCTCTGCTTTTTTTTGTTTGATTTGTGACCGTTAAGCAGATGTGTATTTAAGATGTTTTAGTTTTTGACTTGACCTTACTCAAAAAAGCCATTATATTGACAATTTCAAAATGGCCTCACATGTATATTTCCTGACATTAAAATGTCACTGACTTTAAAAGAACTTTTTTCAAAATCCTTCTCTTGTTTGAGCAGTCTTTATTTGCCCTGATGTCTAATTTGACTAATAGAATAAAACTGCTTTCTAGCCATCCTGAGGTCCTCTAAGTGCCGAAGCGCTGTTATTACCAAGCCTTGTGTACACGATCATGCATTTTTAAGGTTTATTGTGGGATGCCCACCCATCAGAAACAATACCCTTTCATTACCGCTGCAAAACCGTGTATTACATTCTATACTAACGCTGACGGGAAGAAAGTGAAGCAATGAGATATTCATGCCGTATTAGTGTTAGGCTAGTCATTGGCATTACCCATGATATATCTACCCACTGTGTGTCGAGAAGGGAAAAAGACTATGTGTGTGGTGTTGACATCACACAGTCTCTGAATGGTCCTTTATTTGTGTTGCCACTGCTCCAGGCAAACAAGACTAATGATCTCATGTCAAAAACACGTTCAGTGTGCTTGGCCATGTAATATGCATTGTCATACCATGGGTTCATTTTTAGGAGTCTGAAAGCACCACTTGTTAAACTGGGATGAGTTGTGTACCAAGCCAGTTCTAGCAGCTATGTGCTGCCTATGTGTATGTTGTCTATGAATACAGAATAGATCTGTACTAACTGAGAACAAGGAGGAGGGCCCATTTGTATAGTCTTAGAGCAGGGGTTGCCAGTCTCTTATAGAGAGCCACCTCACTTATCGCAACATACAGACAGCCATTCACTTGTTCCGATCCTTTTGCACACATGGAATTAGCAGGGACACAGTGTCTGTCTGGGATTTGACATACCCATCGGGCTTGTTATTGCAAGTTTGGGAACAGGCATTATTCGCTGGGACTACACATGTATACCTCAGATGTCATGAATAAAGAGCTGTGCGATTTTATAAAAGCTTACAGTAAAATTATGTACGTGGCCCCCTGCAGTACCGTCACATACCAATTGGGGTGCATGGACCCCCAGTAGAACAATAGTAAAACGACCCTTTTATAAATATTTTTTTCTTTCTTTCTGTGAGAGTATAGTAGATAATTTAGAGCATAGATATTATAACAAGTAAGTAAGAAGGGTTTTATGCAGGCTCAAAAGCTATTAGCTATAGCTGTTTGTGCCCCCCCACAACTATTTTTTTGTATTTATTTGGAAGACAGAAGTGTGAAGCTATTCTTCAACTTTCCAACACTTAGGAAATGCTGTTGATAGGTTGTTGGGTTTGCAAGAACTTCGCAAGTACAGTGCATAGTAAGCTGCGGACGAGTTATTTTTCATCAGGGCATTGCTTACATCTGTTGAGGATTTAAAAGTTAATTGGGATTTACATGGACAAATTATGCTTGCACTGTGCTTGGTTGAATGTATGATATGATATTGAAATTAGTCAATGAATGTCACCACCCGGACACACTGAATGATATATAAATGATATAACAAGGACACGCTACTGAATCAGCCATTGCCTGCACCATGAAAGGTAACTGCTGTAAAATGGAGTCTGGAGAAAGCTCTCTCTCTCTCTCTCTCTCTCTGCTTTATTCAGAGAAGCACAGACCACTTGAGTAGATTATTTTGAGTTTAAGGTTTCCATCAGAAATATCCGGTCCATATAAGCTAATTATAGACCCCCACACACTCAGAAAACGAAAACTTTCACGAAACTAACCTAATGAAATACAGGCCGAGTGATGACATGCGTCAATCTCTCGTGTTTACTGCTTGGTCATGGGCTACAGGCTAAATGTTAGTTCAACAACACAGTTACCTACCAATAGGCTAGGCTAGTTTGTCAGTAGAATTATTCAATTGACACGTTGGTGTATTTGTCAGTAGGCTACTTACTTAGCTATATATTTAAATTAACATTCGGTTGCTTTTAGGACTGAGTTTTTGTTATTCCACCTTTCTTGTGATGCTTGAATCATAGCGAACCTCCCCTTTTGCAATGCCACGGAGTTACCACTGGGTAGGGCTGGTCGAACCACTGCATCACACGAGGACAGCGCCCCTTAAGGCTGATCTGAAGTCGGCTCAGCTCGCTTGGTGACAAATACCGAAGTGTGGGCATAGTAGGAGAGAAACTGCTCCGAGATCAGCATACTCTCAAGGCAGCAGATCTCTCCATGCATGGACCCTGACAAACTCTTATGAGACCAGCCTAAATTTCGCAGGTAAAGAGACGGGGTGTCTTTTTTCGGTAAGTTTCTTTTGGTGAAGGGATACGATTGATGAATCTACATGTTGAAATAGGCTAGAAAAGAGCTAGACCATATCTGATTATTAAACATATCCACAACCGCACCTGACTCGCCATGTTTTGAAGACCTGATGTCCAGCATGAACTGATACACCATACCAAAGCCGCCTACACCTTCTGATTCCCTCCTCTGTGTGTTGTATGTTCAACTTCACTTCACACCATTTATTATCTCACATAATTCTGTTTTCAGTCACTGTTACACATTAATTACGCATGTATCAAGGCATATTGACATCCATTTTGATTGCATAACATCATTAGATTAACGGACTGTTGCTGTTTAGATCAACCTGGATTCCATTATGTAGACATGTGTTTAACTAAGATACGTGAATATGGTCTGATTGATTGGGCAAGGAATTTGATGTAACCTGTTAGAAGTTTTCCAAGATCAGCCTAAACCTATTTATTAATGTAGCCTAACAGCTTTCTGGACTTAGAGTGACAGATTGCAACAACATGTATACAGGCATAGAATGTGCATGCAACTCAAATGTGTCCAGCTGCTTATCTGCAAAACTGATCTTTCAGATCTGGTCTGTGCAACCTTAACATGCTTGCATGCATTTTTGTAACGTTGATCTTATAGCTAGCTTATTCAATACACTTGAGTGAATTTGTCACATTTCTCAATACCACTCGTCATTTTGAACCTCAAAGTACGACCAACTGAAAATCGTAGGGTGAAGTTACTTATGTAATTTAATTGTTGACCAAAGCGTACTTGATTGAACGTTGTGCGCTTGCGCCACGAAAAAAAGACGAGAAGGATCTCGTTGGCAGTGTCCTCCCACGCGCCAGGAACGTCTGTACGTTTTCGCGCATGCGTCCTAGGATTTATGTCAAGGCACAAAAGTGGCGCTATATCGTTTCAAGCTCGACTCCGGTAAGAATTTCAGAGACGTATTATTGCGATTTTATGGTTAATTTGTCAAAGTTTGGACAACTATTTACGGTGCATGTTTGGTCCTCAGGAAATATCATGAGACTCCTCCTTTGTCGACAAGACTCATTTAGTGACGAATTAGCAGTCAATTTTACCCCGCCTGAGATTTTCTCCCCCTCTCTGCCGTGGCAGGGTGCTGTTGCCTATGCTTTCACGTATTGTTTCGTTCGCTCTCTAATGGCGGACGTGAGGCAGTGCTACTTGCGTACCGGAGGGGGCAAATTACAGACCGGGTCGTAAACGTTCATTGAGACGTCCTTCGCCGCGTTTTGACTGATGGGAATTCTGTTGTCATGCGCGGAGTTTATTGAAGGTGTGTGCTGTGTTTTGGTCATATTTAACTATTTTTAACAGCGCAGTTTATAGAGTGTGCCATGATCTAGCGCCCCTTCGGGTAACCACGTGTATTTTTCTTTGATTGCCCGGGGTTGTCGCCCTGGGGTAACTTTCCAATTAAACGGTATTGTACCTCCATTATGTCGCAAACTTGAGTGTATCAAGGCTTTTGTTGGGTACTTTTCACTCGGCATCTAGATATATAATTTGATATGTCAAATGGTTAGGTAATGCGCTGTAAGAGAAGTGTGTTTTCAGTGTCACAGGGAGAGTTGATTGGGTAATGCTAGACTGTAACGTTAGCTAGCTACAAAGACTCTGTTTTTCTGTTTCAGTGAGCATTTTAGAGAGGAGCTACTTTGTTAAGGCTGCCCGCCACATATGCCGATATTAGTCTTGAATAATTTGCGATTATTTTCCTGGTATAACAATGGCGCAGTCTAGCAAGCTATCCTCCCTCCAGTTCGCCGCTAATCCAATGGCTGCATGCGCGAGGAGGCCAGGGGTGGGAACGGAACACTCTTTACTGAAACGCGCTTCATGGTTAGCTGGGTCTACGAACTGATCAGCCTCCTGTTCGTGAACAGTTCAGAGACGTCAGAGTCGACGAGTACGATGTTGTGTTTCCTACGTGAATATTCCATTAAAAGTTTTAAAACTATCGTCTGTAAGTTTATAATGAACTGAAATGAAAGATTGAAGACAGAGGCGCGTTGATGTCGGTATCTGATCGCTTTGACAGTGGAAGCGATGGTCCAACAGATAGAACAAGGGTTCTAGCTACCACTGTGTTTAACGACAGTCAAGGGCACGGCCTGGAAAGGCCCTGCTTTGGACCGGAGACGAAGGCTCTCTTGTAATATTAAAAACGCCACCGGTAGGCGATGAGAGATGACGTTGGTGAAAAAAGAAACAGAGTTCACCAGGTAGAACGTAACCAGCGACCGCATCTGGATGTTGTGAAAATTGACTCGATTGTGTAATACATTACTACTAATAATAAGCGAGAGCAACGAAAGAAATATTGACTTAAATGTGGAAACTTTGTTCAAATTAACGCGCCGGGCCAAAATGGAAACCCCAACTGGCGTTAACGTAATATCTGAGCCAGGCTGACTTGTCCATCGCAGGGCGCATGTGCCTTTTCATTTCGTTCTAAAGCGTTGGTGAGTAATCTGATATCTTTACACTTCTTAAATATAGTTGCTGCGAATTTATTCAAACCATGTAATGGGTTGAACACTTGGATTGAATCTGGGTTGAATCTTGCGTGATGGGGTCTTTTGAATCGCCAGGTGTATGTGGTACACAGTTTTTGGTAGATACCGAGTGACCGCAATACGTTTGCGCCTTGGAGGTGCTGTGCGTCAAGGTAGCGCTTTTAGTGCGGTTTCTAGGTCTTGCAGATCATGATTCATGTTCTTAACCGAAGATGCAAACACTGTGACGAGACTTCACAGCGCTGCATTGCAGTCTTGAAGCCAGAGGAGTTCAACCTCCCCTGTGTGTTTGGCTCAGACGAGGTGTTTTCGACTCGGCCTGGTTTTCGTAAGAATGTGTGCGTGGAAGCTGGCTTTAATATGCCTGGATGGCCGTACTTTTGTTAAACTTGGTCCCTCGGCGTTGATTCCGTAGTAGACCTAAACCCATCACTTCATGGCTAGGTGCAAATCATAACGGGCCCTAACGACCACTGGATAATTACTGTCCCACCTACGTTCACGGTCTACCCCTACCACCACGACCATCCTTTAAAAAGGTCCCCAGAATGGCTGCCCCAGTAATCATTAGACTCAGTCTCAGTGATTTGTCTCCGAACGCCATCCCCTCTCCATGGTGAGCCAAGCACTTATTGCACTTGCAAGCGTATGCATGGGCGGTGGTCTTTCGTTTGTGTTTGTGTGGAGCATAAGACAATGACCAGACCCAGTGGCTAGTGGCTCTGTGCCACTTATTTGGCCATATGGGCCCTGCGTGTGATTACGCTTGTGATGGGCAGAAAAATGAGCAGAAACCCATACAAATTTCAGTATCCTTCATTTTCCCTGAGAGTGGAAGGGTACATGGAAGGCAGATGACGCTATGGCCCATGCCCTCCTCCCCTCCCCAGAGAGTTGATTTTGCCCCAGGAGGAGTTTGAATACCCCAGGCAGCCATGTGGGCCAGATGTTCCTTGGCAGTGAAATAGCTTTTGGAGGAATGGGTATTCAGATGTCAACCTGGAAATATATAATGTGATGGTCGCTTATAGGTGGGGCTGAGCATGTGCTAGTCATCCAATTTAGATCTTCAGTCTCCTGTGGTGCTTTCAGTTCAATGGTTTCACAGCTAAATGCAGGCATAATTGTGATTTTACAGGCCCATTTTAAATTAATCACATTCATAATTATTACATTGCCATTCGTTTGGTGAAATCATAATCATGGAAATGTTTCACTGTCAGTCCATTTGTGTGATGTCTGCACTGGGGGGGAGGGGGGATTCTCTTTCTCTCTCTCTCTCTCTCTCTCTGTGTGATGTCTACCTCTAGCCATACAAGCCCTCCAGTGGTGTCATCACTACGGCCACCGTGTGTGTGTGTGTGTGTGTGTGTGTGTGTGTGTGTGTGTGTGTGTGTGTGTGTGTGTGTGTGTGTGTGTGTGTGTGTGTGTGTCCCAATGCTTGGGTGTGTTGCCTGTTTTTAGCAGGTGCCAGACAGTCGAGACCTCTTAATTGGCCCTCTTGGTCTGTTTGAGGTGAGATTTGCTGATTTGTGTATTTATATGGACACTGTTTGATAAGAGTAGTAAAGTGTCACTTTCAACTGTGCCTAATGTTCAAGTAGGACCAACCTGACGAAGGTATTATTTTCTTTAAATCCCTGATTCTTGTCCATCCCATGCGTTTATGACAAGTGGCTCTAGTGATGTCGTTATGACAGTCCCAGTCTTTCTGGTGTCTTTCAGATCGTTCTCTTGGCTGAGTTATGGAACAAGGAGCAGACTTGACATTGACGGTTTGCTTCATTGCCTGGACCTCGTACTGTTTTGCCTCTTGTTCTGCCCCACGACAGAGTAAGATGGTCAGTAATATAATGAGAGAAATGGGCTTGTGCTGATCGTGGAGTGGTAGTTAGTTCCATTTCAGGACTGAATTGATCGCCTGTGAAAGGCGACATTGTTTCTCAGCAGCTCTGCATTGGGGATTGAGCCAAGATGGCTCCCGTGGCAGGAGAAACTGTGACCTTGTTTTCTCCCGGTTTCTGTGGAGCAGCATGGTAGCTTGGTTGCATGCAACGTATTTATGAGGCTACTAGTCTTTACGTCTTTATTTGGGTCTTTTTTTTCCCCCCTCAGTGTATGATTCTCGTTGCACACCTGAGTGTTGACTCACCAGCGCTGTTGAGGTTGGTGTCCTTGATGACCGCTGTCTTGAATGACGTTGCATAAGCAGGGGTTGAGGAACCTTTTAGCCCTTGTGTGGGTTCTGAAATGTGTCTGTGTGTGGTTTGCGCCTGAATCACAATGGATCCAACCTGATGTCTACCTCTAGCCATACAATCCCTCCAGTGGTGTCATCACTACGGCAACCATGGAGATGCATCAGTGTCAGAGCAGCGATGAGAGAGAGAGAGAAGGATGGAGAAGGGGAAGGATAGAGAAGGAGGGGGGGAGAGAGAGGGATAGAGAGAGAGGAAGGGAGGGAGAGAGGCGAGATGAGGGGGGGAGGGATGGACAGAGGGAGAGAGATGGACTGGGGGGGAGAGAGGGAGGGGAAAGGATAGACAAGGAGGGGGGAGAGAGAGAGGGAGGGAGAGGAGAGATGGACAGAGGAGAGATGTGGGGGGGAAAGAGAGAGAGGGATGGACAGATGTAGAGAGATGGACTGATGGAGAGAGAGATGGACAGAGAGCGAGAGATGAGGGAGTGAGAGAGAGATGGACTGGGGGAGGGAGAAAGGTAGAGAGGGATATAGATAGAGGGAGGGAGGAAGAGAGAGAGAGGGAAGAGATAGACTGAGGGAGGGAGAGGGGGAGGGAGAAAGGTAGAGAGAGGGATATAGATAGAGGGAGGGAGGGAGGAAGAGAGAGAGAGGGATGGACAGAGAGAGAGATGGACAGAGAGACAGATGGACTGAGTGAGGAAGGGAAGGAGAGGGGAGGGAGAAAGGGAGAGAGGGCTATAGATAGAGGGAGGGGGAGAGAGAGGGGGGGGGGTGGACAGAGAGATGGACTGAGGGAGGGAGGGAGAAAGAGATAGGTGGATAGAGATGGAGAGAGGGGGATAGAGATAGAAGGATAGAGGGAAGAGATGATGGGGAGAGGGGGAGAGAGAGATGGACAGGGAGAGAGGGGGAGAAGGATTGATCAAGAGGGAGAGGGAGAGAAAAGGGGCTGAATGAGGACCACAGAGAGGAATGGAGGAGGATAGAGATATGGATGAGGGGGAGAGGAATGGAGGAGGATAGAGATTAGAGATGAGGGGGAGAGGAATGGAGGTGGTAGGAATGACAAACCCCATGAAGTCAATGGTGTTACAGCTGGGAGGAGAGCGTTAGGCTGAGGTGAAAATGGCATCCTTTCTTTGGTTGCTTTCCTTCATCAAATCTGTCAATCATTCGGCATAATTGCCAGACAGAGCATCTCAAGTAAGCTTGGGATGACGTATGCGCTTGTGGACTCATGGCTGGTCTAAATTACCACTCCAAATACATCCAAACTGCAAGGCTTTGTGTTTAGTCCGATTAATGGTTGTAAAGTTATTGCTTTGCTCACAGGGGTTATCTGTAGCAGTGGTTAAGATGGTATTCACTAGAATCTGCCTCAACCTATATGTGAAAGAAAAGAGTATTAAATCAAAGAACATCATTTGGATTCCTAGTTAGGGTCAATAAATATAATTTCAACAAGCGAACAAAAGTAAAATATGGCAACCAGTTGATGTTGTTTTTTTGGGGGGGGGGATAATTCATGATGAGCTTTTGGTGACCACATTATAGGCTTAGCCTATGTTCTCTGAGTTCAGCATATCTCTTCAGTAATGAAAAAAATCTGAATGAATCCGTGAACACATTTGTTATTCCATGCTCACCAAAGCTCTCTTCAATAAATGTACCATATTATTTCCATTACTCGCTGTTTTCTTTTGTTCAAAACCTATTCAGGATCATAGCTGTGGATTTAGAGCCTGCCTTTCCTTTTGGTTTTGGGAAAGCAGGTGTTGGATCAGGTGCCCTTAGGAACAAAGGTTGTGTTTGGGGGGAAGCGGGGGGATTGGGGGGGGGTTACGTCTGTTTGCCCTCCAGCTGTCACACTCACCTGTCCCTCCGGGGTCTGTTTTCACCACGACAGGTGGTTGCCTAAGCAATGGACGGAGATTTGGAGTCCAGGTCAGATGTAGAGGGCGGTGGCTTGGCCCCCGAGGAGCCGCAGCAGGAGCAGCTGGAGGAGGAGCCCATGGAGACCACTCCCCCAGAGACCCAGGACACGCCCACAGCGGCATGTGACGACGGCAGCATAGAGGAGGTTGCTACGGTAACGGCCGCGCCCAAGGCAACAGAGGACAATGACGACGACGTGGTGCTGGTGGAGGATGTCTCTTCCATCAGCCCCGCCCCTTCAGGTGGAGAAGCTGCTGCCACGGCGACCAAACCCACAGACTGCACAGAGCCCGCTGCCACGGCAACAACACAGACGGCATCTTCCATGGCCTCCGCCTCTCCTCCTCCTGCTGCTGATGCTGCTTCTGATGCTGATGCTGATGCTGATGATGCTGCTGCTTCAGATGCTCTTGCTGATGCTGATGCTGATGCTGATGCTGATGCTGCTGCAACAACGAAGCCCCAGAGCGAGCCCATTGTGATAGATGATGAAGAGGAGGCCGAGCAGAGGGGCTCTTCCTCCTCCTCCTCTTCCTCCTCTTTGTCGACCTCACAGCAGGCTCTCGCAGTGCCCTTGAGCAGCACGGAGCCTGACTCGGAGATCAAGATCGCCAGCGTCACCACGCTGGGCACCCCCGCCTCTTCCTTGTCCTCAGCTTCCGTTTCTGGGGGAGCTTCGGCGGTTGCCGCGGCGACAGCAGTGGCAGAAGCAGCAGGCTGTGTGTCGTCTTCCTCGCTGGCGACGAGCCCTCAGGGAGACATGAACCTGATGATCACCAGCGTGACGTCGCTGCAAGGGGAGGGGGCGGAGAACGGCCTGCAGATCAGCAGCACGTTCAGCCTCAACCCAGATGCTCAGCAGAACCAGACTCAGACTCAGAACCCAGGCCAGCCCCAGACTCTGGGATCCTCCAGCTCGGCCACCAGCCGGCCCTCGCCCACCTTTAACCCCGGCCGAGTCAGCTCCAGCTCCGCCACCCAGCCCGTGCAGAATGGAGAGACAGGCACGCACCAAAGGCCAGGTAGAGAACGCGACTCTTACACACACACACACACACACACACACACAAAGAAAAGACGTGCACAGAGATCGGGCTTCCTCCTTCCAGGTCAGAGAGATAGGCATGCACTAGAGGCCAGATAGAGACCCGCAAACAAGCCACTTAACTCACACACACACACACGAGCGTGAGCGCGCACGTGTTTCTAAAGCAACACTGTGTGTTAGGTTGCTAGGCAAACCAGATCCAACTCGTAGCCTGTGTCTGTATCTCTAACTGTCTAGTCCGCACACTCCTAGATGTCCAGATCACCTGTATACACCTAAACAAATGCAAAACCGCACCACAATGCACAGACATGTTTTACACCCTGATGCCCTCTGAGACACACTGTGGGGAGGGGGTATGTGCTGTGCAAGAGGAAGAGAGCGTGTCCCCAGAGAACCATGTGTGACGTGTGCTCTTGTCAGCTAGTAAGACAGACCTGCACTACCAAGGGCTTGATCGTGTTGATCGCTTTCGTGAGTCTATACAGTGGTTATTGCTAAGTACAGTATAGTATATCCCCATGTTTGATTTTTAGTGGTTGTTAGTGTGTGTGTGGTGTGTGTGTGTGTGTGTGTGTGTGTTGGGGGCGGGGGTGCATTACCTATCTCTCAGCAGAAGCCTGATCCAGACCTGATAGTGCTTGGTTTGAACATAGGTAATCAGAAAGATAACGAACTCCAGGGGTGCGTTGAAACACACACACACACACACACACACACACACACACACATACTGTAGCTCTCTCCAACACTCTGCTGCACACATTTTGAGTCCAGATGATTCCACAGTGGAATGTGGGCCTCAGAAGGTTGGATCAGAATGGCCATTGCGTCACATATGTGATGTTTTAGCTCTGGAGAGCCCTCAAACACCCTTTGATTTGCTTTTCTCTGTTAAGACTAAAAATAAGTTGGTCTAGGAGACAGGGTGTACACACATGTATACACAAATGCTCATGTTGCCCTACACACAACCACAAACAAACAACAGAGTCCAACAGACATTCCTATGTTTTGTTTTCTGGTGATGGCCATTCACCTCTGAATCTGGTTCTAGATCTCCTCACATGTATGCACATTTATGGACTTAAGCTGCTTGTTTCATGTAAGATTGCATTTGGAAAGTCACACATGTATTTACTAGGAGAAAACATACAATGGCGGCAGGGATGCGTAACAGATGAGCATTTTGTGAGCATATGTGAGTGATTACATGCACACTACCAACCATAAGGGCTCTTACCCAAATGGTACCAGTGGCATTGTGGATGCCCTGCATATATGAATAGATTCCATTGTTCAGCAATTAATTAATTTATTTTGTGTGTGTGGGTGTAATTTTTGGTAACACAACTCACATCAGATAAGAATCAATGTTTTATTAGGCTAGTGTTTTAAAATACTATTTTGCTGTTGATGGTCTACTAATGTAATAAGTCGACTTCAACAAGTCGCTTACATAGTTGACTGTGCTACTGAGAAATTCTTCACTTCATGCTTTTGAGCTTGTCGTTGATAAATTGAATAATGATGTCCCTAGATATTCAAACAGTGTGTGTGTGGTGTGGCTGTATTGGCAAAGGGGCTGTGACCTCTTGAGGTGGAAAGTGCAGTAGCTACTGTGGCTGATTCTAGAGCAGGAAGAATGAGCTAGGAACAATTGACGTTCAAGTTGAAGTAGACCTTCCAAACTTGAATGCCAGAGCTGGAGAGCGAGGTCATGACCCTGAAGAACCAGAACTTTGGTGGTGGTGAAAGAACCTTCTGTCACATTCTGGAGATTCTGTAGAAGGGTTGCAAAAAACAGCCTGCCCTTTTAATATGGCCTATTACCTTATATGGTATGAAGCTTCCTGAATATGCAAAGTCATGAGCTCATGTGATGCTTGAAGAGCAGTACTTATGGGGCTCATGAGTCTGGTGACTGGGCCAAAGAACAGGCCACCTGATTGGACTAATCATACTCCTCATGTTCCAATCAGATTAGCTCCCTGCACTCTCTAGCCTCTTGCATTTTGGGTGAGATGGCTTGGCTGTGTGAACCAACGGGGAGAGGGGCGTGGGGGGCAGGAGTGAGGACTGGCAGGGAGAGGGGCGTGGGGGGCAGGAGTGAGGACTGGCAGGGAGAGGGGCGTGGGGGGCAGGAGTGAGGACTGGCAGGGAGAGGGGCAGGAGTGAGGACTGGCAGGGAGAGGGGCGTGGGGGGCAGGAGTGAGGACTGGCAGGCAGAGGGGCGTGGGGGGCAGGAGTGAGGACTGGCAGGGAGAGGGGCAGGAGTGAGGACTGGCAGGGAGAGGGGCGTGGGGGGCAGGGGGTGAGGGGCGTGGGGGGCAGGAGTGAGGACTGGCAGGGAGAGGGGCAGGAGTGAGGACTGGCAGGGAGAGGGGCGTGGGGGGCAGGGAGAGGGGCGTGGGGGGCAGGAGTGAGGACTGGCAGGGAGAGGGGCAGGAGTGAGGACTGGCAGGGAGAGGGGCGTGGGGGGCAGGGGGTGAGGGGCGTGGGGGGCAGGAGTGAGGACTGGCAGGGAGAGGGGCGTGGGGGGCAGGAGTGAGGACTGGCAGGGAGAGGGGCAGGAGTGAGGACTGGCAGGGAGAGGGGCGTGGGGGGCAGGAGTGAGGACTGGCAGGCAGAGGGGCGTGGGGGGCAGGAGTGAGGACTGGCAGGGAGAGGGGCAGGAGTGAGGACTGGCAGGGAGAGGGGCGTGGGGGGCAGGGGGTGAGGGGCGTGGGGGGCAGGAGTGAGGACTGGCAGGGAGAGGGGCAGGAGTGAGGACTGGCAGGGAGAGGGGCGTGGGGGGCAGGGAGAGGGGCGTGGGGGGCAGGAGTGAGGACTGGCAGGGAGAGGGGCAGGAGTGAGGACTGGCAGGGAGAGGGGCGTGGGGGGCAGGGGGTGAGGGGCGTGGGGGGCAGGAGTGAGGACTGGCAGGGAGAGGGGCGTGGGGGGTGGGAGTGAGGACTGGCAGGGAGAGGGGCAGGAGTGAGGACTGGCAGGGAGAGGGGCGTGGGGGGCAGGAGTGAGGACTGGCAGGCAGAGGGGCGTGGGGGGCAGGGAGAGGGGTGTGGGGGGCAGGAGTGAGGACTGGCACTCAGATCATTCTGGTAATTTCGCGTTTCAGATTCAGATCCCCTCGTCAACCCCTGGGGGAGTAAGTCAGTGAGCAGATGCCCGTTTCAGTTCTGACTTTTAAGGGTTCTTTTCAAACAGGAAGGTCACTAAAGAACTGTCTGGTAATAGATGCGAACGGAAGAGAATTCTGTATTCTCTTATAGATTCCCGTCTCGGATTTTTCTCTGATTGCTTGATAGCATTTGGCCCAAATTCATCAAAAGGGTAATTCTCAGGCTTGTGTTTTAAGTGTGTTCCTTTCGACCATCTAAAAAATGTATAAATTCCTTATTTTGTCAGCTCTCTGTATATGTATCCTGCAGTTTAGTATCTGACATTTGAAGAAATAGTTACTTTTAAAACGCTAACGCAGGGAGGGCAGGCATTAAATGGCAGTTTGATATTTGGGAAGGCCGTCACAGGAAGGCTTATGTAGATTAGCGGTGTACAGTGCCCTCCCGGTGGCAGATTTATTCATTTTAAGAGCTGGCATTTCATAGCAGGTTGATGGCCCAAATTAAAGGTTCTGTTCAAATTATATTTTTCATATGTGCGTGCATAGTTAAGTGTTATGACATACAAGACCTTAGAGGGGAAATGAAACCTTTTCTACTGATTCACTGCAGCCCGCCAGTCCAATCCTCCCTCAGACAGGCATGTCCTTAGCCCTGACCCTGTGTTCTGTCTGTCTCATGGCTCCTTGCATCACGTCTCTGTACATGGTGTGTGTGTATGTGTGTGTGTGTGTGTGTGTGTGTGTGTGTGTGTGAAATCAGAGCCTGTGCTGTGCTGTAGTAGGAGCCTGCGCTGTGCCTTCGCTCCCTCCTTCTCAGCGTCTGCTCTGGTATTTATGATGCTGTCGTCACTGGCAGAGCACAGCACAAGCCGGGTCAGAGGCTCGCTGCCTACCTTCACCGCACTTAAATCTGCATAAAGCAACTGTATGCAGCAAAAACGCTATGGTATATTTTCAGATTCAATTTAATGGAACATGGTCATGTGAAGGACACACACACACCCCCCCTGTGTAGTTCAGTGGTCCAGCACGGAATAGCTTAAACAGCGTGTCATTGTCCACTGTATCGCCAGAGGGAAGGCAAGGTTTTTTTGCGTACCATTTAGGTAGTTAGCTTGCTAGATAGCTTGTTAGTTTTAGACCAAAACCAGTAGGTATGAAAGCGTTCCCACACAAGCCTTCATCTCAGTACTGCTCTCCTGTAGGGATGCACGATATTATCGGCAAGACATCGGTATCGGCAGTTATCGGCTTAAAAACTTAATTATCGGTATCTGCAGATATGAAAAATTTCTGCCGATGTACCTGGCCGATAAGGTGACGTGTAAATTATGCGCACGCTAAGCAAATGTTTATGAGCGTCGGCTGTGTGGCAGTATCCTAATTCACAGTATCAGAGGATGATGACAATGCCTATTTGTCAGAGAACTTTTCAGGAGAAGGAGGAGGAGATGCAGCTTGGCCATAATGTAGGTTGCATGCATAGATGCAGACCACCCGCGTGCCACGCTTTACAACATTACCTGTCGCGCTAATTGACGTTAATAAGTCACGGAGTTAGTTAGACAACACTAGCTTGTTAGCATGCATGCTACGTGACACCAGAGAAGTTGATGATACCTCATTTCACGGGATGTGAAACATTATGTCTCAAGCCCACGCTATCTGTACATGGCTCACTTTTGCATTTATGGAATTTATACAGCTAACTTGGCAATAACGTTACATAGCTTAGTCTAGAAATCCTAGAAGGGACGTTACTAAACTGTAAATCAGTTAAGCAAGGTTAGCTTGCAAAGTTAGCCAAGCATGCTACGTGACACCAGAGAAGTTGATATAACGTTTCACATCCTGTGAAATGAGGTGTCACAAGCCAACGCTATCTGTACATGGCTCACTTTTGCATGTATGGAATTTATACAGCTAACTTGGCAATAACATTACATAGATTAGTCTAGAAATCCTAGAATGGACATTGTTAAACTGTAAGTCAGTCAACCAAGGTTAGCTTGCAAAGTTAGCCAAGCATGCTACGTGACACCAGAGAAGTTGATGATGCCTCATTTGACCCGATGTGAAACGTTATGTCACGAGCCCACGCGATCTACATGGCTTACTTTTCCATATGTGGAATTTAAACAGCTAACTTGGCAATAACGTTACATAGATTAGTCTAGAAATCCTAGAAGGGACGTTATTAAACTGTAAGTCAGTTAACCAACATTAGCTTGCCAAGTAAGCCAAGCTGCATTTCCAGAGTGTAGTTGTTCAAGTTCAAGGAGGTACTGTTCAAGTATGAAAATTGTGACGTGAAAATATAAATAAATCTGCCATATTTGAAACCATTTCAGTTTCATGAGTGAATGTCTATTTCTAAATTGATCAAGTCTGTAATGTCCTGTATTTACAGCAATACCCTAGCATAATAACAGATTAATTCTAGTACAGGAGGGACTTTTCAATAATTAAAAAGCTGAGGTGTATATATCGGCATCGGCATCGGCAATCGGCCAAAATGAGCTTGTAAATATCGGCATATCGGATATCGGCTAAAATTCAATATCGTGCATCCCTACTCTCCTGTCTTCCTCCCTGACTCCTCTCCTCCGTTTTTCTACATGGCAACAGACTCTTGGATCTCGCAGTCGGCGTCGTTCCCGCGGAACCAGAAGCAGCCGGGCGTGGACACCCCGTCACCGGCCGCCTCGCTGGCCAAGCCGCCCGGTCAGTCGGGCTCGGGCTCCCAGCAGCCCCCGCGCACCGTCAAGGTCACATGCGCCAACTGCAAGAAGCCGCTGAAGAAAGGTCAGACAGCGTACCAGCGCAAAGGCTCCTCGCACCTCTTCTGCTCCACGCCGTGCCTCTCTGCCTTCTCCCACAAACCCCAGCCCAAGAAGAACTGCACCATGTGCAAGAAGTATGTACCTCCTCCTCCGCTTTGTTTTAGGCCAGATCTTTTGATTTCAGTCTGATTATAATGCTTTTGTGTTCATGATTGATTCATCTTCGGGTGTATTTGTTATATGTGCACGATGTAATGATTACAGAAATACAGCAGGCTATTGAAATTATGGCAAACCATTTTTTTAAGGGAATTTGATGGAAATAAAATAGACAAAATATGCGTAATGGAAAAATACACCCTTTGTCTATGCATTTGTCTATCTGACCTTCAGTGATTCATTGATGATGTAACTGCCCTCAGACTGGCCTGAGTGTGTCCCCATCATTAAGTGACTGTTGCTGAAGCTGCCTTTCTCATTGGTCCGTAGGGACATAACGAGTATGAAGGGCACCATCGTGGCCCAGGTGGACTCCAGCGAGTCCTTCCAGGAGTTCTGCAGCACCGGCTGCCTGGCGGCCTACGAGAATAAGACGGTCCCCCCCAAGAGCGCCATCAAGACCAAGTGCACCGTTTGCGGAAAGCTCACGGAGGTGAGTGCTTCTGTAGGTGCCAACGCTGCGAAGGAGGTTGGTTTAAATCCCAGGAAGCACTGCCGATAAACTGTCTTTCTTAAGCTGTAAATCACTTTGGGTGAAGTAACTTTGATTTAATTATGATTGTGATTTGATGTGTAGCTTAGTTGTAGCAGTTTAGCTGACAGACGTGGATGCAAGGGGCCAACATGGAAGTCATGAGTTAGAATTCCAGGGATCTTCTGATCTACTTTGATTGCATTACACTGGCCTCTTGCAACTCCGTCTCGTGTAGAGCCACAGCGGGATATGATTACCCACAATGCACCTCACGTTGGAGCACACATATTGATAACACCCTTCTTGAACGAGTAACTTGATTTGGATAAAAGAGTTGGCTGGAATGAGTAGCTGTAATTCTGAATGAAGTGGGAGTTTTTAGCTTGCAACAAGCGTAGTTCAGCATTTAATGCATGAATGGGAATACAACACAAGGGAATTGTGGGAACGTGTGTTTGTGTGTACGTGTAAGTGTGTGTGTGTGTGTGTGTGTGTGTGTGTGTTGGTAGATGCAGTATATCTTAGATAAAGGTTTGGGGGGGACAATCGATCACCCTTAATCTAGAATCATGTCATATCAAATGTCCAGTATTGCCTCATTATTATGTAATTGTTGTTGTAAATTCCCTGCCTCCTTCGTGGATAAATACAGCCAGTTGCTTTTTGAAGTCCACAACATGGCAGAGTGTCCTAAAGTTAGATAAGTGAAAAAAAAAAACCACCAAATTTCCCCTGTTTGATTTTGTGTGAATGCATGAGCACAAACCAGTCCATCATAGACACAATCTAAACGACTGAAATACAAGTACAAATGTATATAACAAGTTTGTGTATATTTTCATTCACAGCGTGGATTCATCACTGGTAAGGGTGTCTTGGGTGACCGGGAAAACACACAGATCAATTGTAATGAAAGTGTTTTTTGAAAGAAACTCTACGTGTAATCTACAGATCCGACACGAGGTGAGCTTCAAGAACGTCACGCATAAGATCTGCAGCGACGCCTGCTTTAACCGCTACCGCATGGCTAACGGCCTGGTAATGAACTGCTGCGAGCAGTGCGGCAACTATCTGCCCAACCGCGCCACCGCCAACCATTACCTGCTGGTGGACGGCCAGCAGAAGCGCTTCTGCACCCAGAACTGCATCCGCGACTACAAGCAGGTCAGTCTGCCTGTGTGGGCTGGCAGGGAGTGAGAGAGAGGGGATGTCCCAGGTGGATATTAACTTTCTCGATGGGAAACACAGTGGGAATATATGCTTCCTAGGTCAAAGGTCACCAGACATAAATCTTTGCTCAGACATTGATATGGTCATAAGTGCGCTGCGCTGAACTGTGCAGTCCTAATGGAGGCACCATTAGAGGCTTCATCTGCCTGTGATTCAATGTGTTTAACTTCTATCCATCTTCCCGCTGTAACCTCAAATAGCACAATAAGGGCTGCAAGATGTATTTTCTGTTGTTGTTGTTGTTGTTGTTGTAGTCAGACGACGATGACGGATCATAGATCCTTCAGTGAGATGGACGGGTGAGGACGAGGAAAGCACCACTCTAATGACATTACCTAATTATGCTTAAACTCTATCTCTTTCTTTCTCTCTCTCGCTCTATCTCTTTCTCTCTCTCTCTCTCTCTCTCTCTCTCTCTCTCTCTCTCTCTCTCTCTCTCGTAATAGAACATGTAGGGGTACAGTCTCCTTAATCAGTTTTTGTTGTTGTTTTGTGTTGAAGGCTCACGGTAAGATGACGGCGTGCACCGGCTGTAAGACTATGTGTCGCTCGTTCGACGTGACCCAGTGCATCGGTGCTACGGGAGCCATGGAGCCCTACTGCTCCACAGCCTGCATGAACAAGACCAAGGTGTCTGTGGCTGCCCCGCAAAGTGAGTACTGCTGCATTCACAAGCGAGTTTCTTGAGTCCCTTGTGTGTGTCTGTCTGTCTGCTTCTTGGGCTTTTACAGTTATTCCACTTCTGCAGAAATGTCCTGTGATTATAACCATTGCTGTTCACATCCTGAAATATGGTGTTGACTAATTTGATATGAGGACATTGTCATGTTTGAAAAGGTACTACGCCTGATCTCTCAAATTACCACCCCTCACATCCATGCAAGCGGATGAGATGTGATCGTCATAACTATTATGATACAGATGTAGATGATACAGAAATGTTGTGTGTGTGTGTGTGTGTGTGTGTGTCGTATCTTGGTTGTTTCACATCTTTTTGTGTTCGTGGATGTGTTTAAGGTGTTCTAACATAAGTTGATGTGTTGGACTTCTAACATGGTCGTTTAGCACAAGGTCACAGGTTCAATCCTCAGCAGCCACACAAGCTAATCAATAGGTTCTCACTGTCATGTCAAGAAGGCCTCTGTACATTGTCAGCATGAATGCATTCTATGTGTAGACACTATATTAATGTAAAAACAAAAAACCTCTCTTTCTCGCTATCTTTCTCTCTTGCTTTCACTTTGTGGTCTTTCACTTTCTTCCTCTTCCTCTCTTGGTCTCCGTTTTCCTTTCTCTCTCTGTGTGTGTCTCTCTTTCTTTCTTTCTTTCTTTCTTTCTTTCTTTCTTTCTCTCTCTCTCTCCCCCCATGCAGATGTTGAGCCTTCGTGTCACTTCTGTAAGAGGAACGCGTTGCCCCAGTATCAGGCCACTCTCCCCGAGGGGAAGGTCTTAAACTTCTGCAGCTCACATTGCGTCACCAAGTTCCAGGTGTGACAGGCACGCACACACACCTCATTTTAACTCCACCTCCCCCTCTTAAACACACACACACACACACACACAACCCCCTTCACCTGGAGGTAATGTTGCCTGAAATAGGCAGCGCAGTATGTTGCATTCAGAACTGTTTTGCGGTGCATTGTGTTTCATGCGGTAAAATACACTGTCAAGAAATGCACTCAGGAAGCAGTGATGGCAGAGATGGAAAATAAGTCTTTTCAGAGGAGTATGTGTGTGGTGTGTGTGCCAGGTGTGTGTGTGTGCGCCAGGTTTGTGTCTGTGTGTGTGGTCTGTGTACCTATGTGTATGTATATGCACAGTTGGTTATCTAATAGCATCTTTTTGCTCTACCCTCACCCCACCCCCCCCCCCCCCCCCCCCTCTCCAGAGCGCTGCGGTGCAGACTTCCACCAACGGCCAGGCTCCTCTCACTGTTGCAGGCAACAACATTCAGCTCAAGTGTAACTACTGCCGCGGAGCTTTCAGCCTCAAGCCAGAGACCCTGGAGTGGGAGGTGAGCGTGTACCACCGCCGCCGCTGCTGCATCTGAACCATTCAGTTTAACCAATGGCCTACCTCAACTGGGGTGGCGTGGTGTTTGCAGTTAGGCTCTCTGGGTCGTTGTAGTGCCTCTTACCTGCTTTAAAAGGATTTCATAAGGCTTTTAGTTTCAGAAATCAGGTGCATTTTGATGTTAGTGATCCATAGTTACTGTCCCCCTTGTTTTGCATGCATGCATGCCGTTCATGGCCTGCAGCAACTTGTGTGTTGTGAAAGGCAGCAGAAAGACCTCTGAAAAGCCTCTAGTAGACTTAGTCTCATCCCTTTGCTGAGTGTGAGGTTTTCTTTCTGACTGTGTGTGTTTGTGTGTGGTCTCTACAGACTAAAGTGTACCAGTTCTGCAGTAAGACGTGTTGTGAGGACTATAAGAAACTGCACTGCATCGTGGCCTTCTGTGAGTACTGTCACGAGGAGAAGACGCTCCATGACACCGAGAAGTTCTCCGGCGTCAGCAGGCCCTTCTGTGGCGAAGGTTTGCACATGCCCTTTTTGTCACTTTATTTGTTTATTTGTTTATTTATTTATACTTTTGTTCTGTATTTCTCATCTTTTGGATGTTCCTGTCTCCTTAAAGTTAATAACTCTTATAAAATCAGCACCACAGACCAGAACCTGTTTCTCTGATGGTCCACCAAATCATGCACCCGCGTTTGTAATGTACGCTGCTTCTTCCTAACACTGCAGCATGTGCAAACATATTTAAAAATGGCCACATCATCCAACTCACCATCCAGTATTTGTGTCTAAGCCTGAGTTGTCATTAGATGATGTTTTGAAACCGCTAGAAATCACTGTGTGTGTGTGTGTGTGTGTGTGTGTGTGTGTGTGTGTGTGTTTGAGGTGCATTATATATTAGGCTTTCAAACTCCATTAGTTACTAGTCTGTCAATGTTGGCCTAGTTGCGAGCTGTGCCCCAGGAACAGCATCTAACCAACAGATAGCTGCCTTCCCCACTGCTCCAGAGCACAGAGCAGTTCTCCCTGCTGCACGCAAGCGCAGGCAGGCAGGCCTGGCTGCAGTACTACATGTTGGCCATTTATCACTATTATGAACACTGAGAATTTATGTTTCACAGAACCGTTTTTATTATAGATGTGATGTGGTCTAAAATGTTTGACGCTTGATGCACGAGGCATTTGTGTGTTTGTGTCTCTGGTTCTCAACATTCCTATGCACCCTTCATATACATTTATGTCTTCATTTTGGGCTTGTCCATGCCATTATTTCTTAATTTTTTTACTTTTCCTGTTGTGCATCTGTGCATGTTCACTAGAATACCAGAAACAAAATGTGTAATCCATAGAGGTGTTGAAGAGACGCTGTTGTGTTTTTGTTGTAGTTTTTGTTGAGTCCATATAATTAAGCTGTGAAATTCTCTTTAGACTCTTAAGATTTAACTTCCCAAGTTATCTGCAGTGTAATGAGGGCAGTATCCATTACAATGTGACCTTTGATAACCTCCTGTGATTTAAGATTGTGATGGGCCTTAAGCTGCCTCTAGGTGGAGTCCTCTTGCCACCCAATTCTCAAGATCTGACCTCACCCTTCAGGGTGATGAGACAGTAGATTGTCCTCTCAGTTTCTCCTGGGAGAGTTAATCAATGGAGTCCTCGTGTAGACCGTAACACCCAACATCATTATTGTCTGTTGCTGTAACCGTGCTCCTTGTAATTAGGGGTGTATTTCCCCCAAAACGTTGTTGAACTACCGTCATTAACTGATAGAAAGATACATTTTTTACCATTCTCCGTCTCCACGGAAACATGGTCCTGGACTTGTGTATGTGGGGCCCTCTTGTGTGTGTGTTTGTGTGTGGTAATATGTGCTCGCTCATGTCGTTCCTCTGTCTCTGCCCAGGCTGTAAGCTGCTGTTCAAACAGAGCTTTGCACGTCGTCTGGGTCTGAAGTGCGTCACCTGTAACCACTGCAACCAGATGTGCAAGAAAAGCGTCACCAAGCTGATCGACAACGTCTCCAGGGACTTCTGCAGTGAGCCCTGCGCCAAGAAGTTCCACGACTGGTACTACAAGGTCAGAGGTCAATCATATCGCTGCTTGGGTGGATGCCAGAAGTAACAGTTCTTGAGTCTGCTCCGATAGTTTTCAAAATAATTCAATACATTTATTAAAAACAATAAATTCATGAATTAATGCAATCAATTAATTGGCATAGGGACTTCCCTCTCCCCCTAACTAAAGACACACAAAGTTTGAATTTCTGATGTCATTATACCTATGCGTAAACAATTCTGAATGTGTGCGTTTAGGTCCTTAATTTGTGACACATTAATTAATTTGCCTATTTATCTTGAGATTAAGATGGACACGAACGACACCATTCCATGGGAGCATATTGGACTGTGATTTCCATCCATTTTGTTACTGGTTACCAAATATCCTCAGCATGACTGCAGCATTGCAATTGCTCCCTCTGTCCACCAGGCGGCGCGCTGCGACTGCTGTAAGGTGCAGGGCAGCCTGACGGAGTCTGTGCAGTGGAGGTCAGAGATGAAACACTTCTGTGACCAGCAGTGTCTGCTGAGGTTCTACCTCCAACAGAACGAGCCCAATATGGCCACGCAAAAGGGCCCGGAAAACACAAACATAGGTACGGCTCCCCTGTCCTGTCCTGTCCTGTCCTGTCCTGTCTTGTCTTGTCCTGGCTGAGATTATGGGCACGTGCCAGTGTGTGGGTTGTAGTCTCAGTGTGCTGAAACCCACTGTCTGTTTACTTGCAGGAATTGGAGTGCAGACACAGGGAACAAAGGTGACGGTAAGTGTCTCCCTGTGTGTGTGTGTAACGTTGTGTCAAAGTGTTTGTGGTGGGCTCACTAAGAGTTGTACCGTATGAGAAACATGAAATGCTCAACAACTCATTATGATTTGAAAATAAAAAACAAGAGCGTTCTCCTCCCTACTAAAGTTGGTATTCTAGGTGTGACTGATGTCTGTGTTGACTGATGAAGTCTTCTCTCTGTTCAACCGTAGCTGTTCAACCAGGGCCCAGTGTCGTACGCCGGCGGAGGGATCCTGAAAGACGTGAAGAACAAGGCGGTGCTGTGCAAACCCCTCACCATGACCAAGGCCACCTACTGCAAGCCGCACATGCAGAGCAAGCAGCTGCAAACAGGTGTGTGTGTGTGTGTGTGTGTGTGTGTGTGTGTGTTTGTTTGACTCGGTGGACAGCATGCATTTGTATGGTCATACAGACCAAGACTTACTTTCATGTTACCAACGTAAATACCTGCTTAATCTTTTGTGTGTGTGTGTGTGCGTTTAGATGAGGCAGGATTGGACGAGCTGGTGAAAAAGGAGTACATCCCTGTGCCTATCCCGGTGCCCGTCTACGTGCCTGTGCCCATGAACCTCTACGCCCAGGCCAGCCCCACGCCCATCACCATACCCGTCCCAGTAAGAGCGCTCACCACTGCTGACCTTTCTTCTCCTCCCCCTCTCACTCTTCTTCTCCTGTCACTTTCCTGTATCAACAGACATTATCGCACACTCTCTTTTATTTATGTACTGTATTTGGCATCTTTTGGATGTTCCTCTCTCCTCAAAGTTAATAACTCTTATAAAATCACGCACCACAGACCAAAACTTCTCTTTTTCTCCTCTCTGTTTTTGCTCACTTCCCCTTTTTTCACTCTGACCCAACAGTTGCATACTTTGTTCAATCTGATTGTGAACTGATTCATATAGTACAAATTGGCATGATGCTTTAATTTGTGTTTTCTGTAGGATTTATATGATGCTCCAAGACTCGTGCTTGCTGTTATCTCTGATCACTTACCTTGTTCATATCTCCATTCTCTCTCTTGCCTTGTTCATATCTCTGATCTCTTGCCTTGTTTTTATCTCTGTCCTCTCTCCTTCATATGCTATGTCTCTTCTACTTCCTTCATCTTCCTCTCTCGTTCTTTCTTTCTCCCATACTGACTGCCTTGTTTCTCTCTCCTGAGGTGCCTGTGCCAATCTTCTTGCCCACCACGCTGCAGAATGTGGATCAGATAGTGGAGGCCATCAGTGCGCTCAGGGCCAAGCTGCCCCCTGGCCTGCTGCCCACAGAGGACATAAAGCCCGACCTCATAGGTGAGCAGGAGGAGGACCTGAGAGAAGGCACCCAGCTCATGGGGTTGTCGTCCAGGTCTGATGTGTTTGGAGAAACAGGCTAGACACAGAACAATATTCTTGTTGCATCAGTTTGGTTTCAGGAAATTGATCCTTAGTTTTTTTTTAAGGTGAATCGTTAATCTTAGAAATCTTGCAAAGAAGGGAGCTTGACTGCTTTATTTTGGATGCCACTTTAAGTGACCTAAACAAACAAGTCCTTGTCCTTTTCTGCGTAAAGCTGCCACTCTCCGTCTCCTCTATAGGGTCCGGCTCCATCAAGCTCCTCTATACAGAGACCTACCTCCTCCCGGTGAGGGGACATGTTTAGGCCAAGTCAAGCCCTGTGTGTGTCTGTGGGTTTCAGAGGTGAAGTGTGAGGAGGAGAACACGTCGGGAGCAGAACAACTGGTGAAGAGAGAACGCGTGAAGAGTGAAGGCGACAGCAGCAGCAGCAGCAGCAGCAGTGATGGCAGCAGCTCGGAAGAGGAAGAGGAGAAGGAACAGGGAGACAAGTACGAGCCCGAACTGGATCTGGAAAACGACTTCCCATTAGGTATACTTAATTTACTTTATACTTCCAATAAGGATTCTGTATTCCCTCGTTCTGAAGCTAGCTTTGGGTCACATTAGAATGATGGCACACCCATTATTCACCACACACACACACACACACACACACACACCGACACACACACACCGACCAACCAACCATCCATGTTACCAGAGCCAATGCTTGTCATTGCCCTGCTTTGTTGCCATGGAGCTGTCAGTTACGCTCACCAGTTGCCACGGCAACGCTTCACCGCTTGGCGAAGAGGTGTTGCATGATGGCAGCAGTTGTGGTTGTGTGGAGGGGAGGGTCCTCAGTCTCCTGAAAACAGGGGGTACGGTCATTTTTCATTCAAATTCCAGGGTGGCTATTTGCAGTCCCAAAGTCATCGGTGGACATCTGTCAGAGAGCAGGGGGTTTGGAGATGGGGAATCTATGTCTGTGACTAAGAGAGGCTTAGAGAGAGAGAGGGGGGGGGGGGGGGGGGCTCCCTGACATTACGCAATGGCATGTGTTTACGTGAGTGTTTCCCCTCCGGGGTCTTGGCCAGTGGTCAGCCCGTAACACTGCAGGGGGTTTTACTTGGCCAGTGGTCAGCACATATTACTGCAGGAGTTTTACTTGGCTTAAGCTGGCTTTGCAGCCATGCAGTGTCTTCACGTTGGCTCTTAGTCCACCCATGTGTCTGCCTCTCCCCTTGTCTTGCTCTAAATTAAGAGGAGGGGGAAGTGTTGGTCTCTGTCTGTGTGTGTGTGTGTGTGTGTGTGTGTGTGTGTGTGTGTGTGTGTTGCGTGCAAAGCACATATGGATTGAATGCAAGGAACTAATACTTAATTAAGTACCTCACACTGCTGCATTCACAAGCGAGTTGTGTGTGTGTGTGTGTGTGTGTGTGTGTGTGTGTGTGTGTGTGTGTGTGTGTGTGGCTGTCTTCTTCTAGGGCTTTTACAGTTATGCCGCTTCTGCAGAAATGTCCTGTGATTATAACCATTGCTGTTCACATCCTGAAATATGGTGTTGACTAACTTGATATGAGGACATGATCATGTTTAAAAAGAGACTACGCCTGATCCCACTAATTGTGGAAAAGGAACTCTCAAATTACTACCCCTCACATCCATGCAAGCGGATCAGATGTGACCGTCATGACTATTATGATACAGATGTCCATGTGTCAGCCAAAAATGTTAATGCAGTGTGTGTGTGTGTGTGTGTGTGTGTGTGTGTGTGTGTGTGTGTGTGTGTGTGTGGCTATACAGCCTCAGAGCCAGTGCCTGTGGTGGAGGGCTTGGATGCAGAGATGGGGTTCACTCTTCCCCCTGTGTTGGCTGAGGAGAAGGAGGAGACCCCCCGACCCAGAGCCAGACTGAAGGTACTGTACTAGTTTACACACACACACATTTTAGATGAGTATAACCAGCCAACCACACACACACACACACACACACACACACACACACAGCCATAGATGCATGTGTGTTTACATGGATACTGACATTTGGAGTGCAATAATGCACATAACCACACCAATATATACAAGCAAACACAGGTAATACTTGTTCTACCTACATCTAAGACCTTGATAAACACACAAACACCTACACAAACCTACCTGTCCTATGATTAAAACTTACTCTACTGCTGTTCACATCCTGATGAGTTGTGATGATGGAGATGAAATGAGGACATTTCTGTCAGCCTGAGTCTGGCCCTGTCAGCTTAAACACATTTAGCAGAACTCAAACAAAACTCCTGGATTTGTGTTTTGAACATAAAGCTCTCTCTAAGACCTTGTCGGACTGATTTTGTTTGTTTGTTTTGTTTGTTTGTTTGTTTGTTTGTGTGTGTGAAGGGAGTGAAGCGGCAGGCGGTAGAGGAGGGCTCCGCTCCTGCATCTCCGTCCTTGGAGACGGACTCTGGGGAGGGGGAGGGCGCCATCCCCCTCAGGCCTCGCTACGGGCTTAATGCCTGGAGGCGGTGGGTCGCCGCCAGCGCTTCCCCACAGGAAGCAGACGCCCCTGCACAGGATGGACCCAAACGAGGTGAGTCCTGTGAAGTCCCCGCAGACGGGGCAGAAGAAGGGGACGAAGAGGGCTTTTAGACACTCAGCGTGAGGTGTATTGCCATAGGACCACTGAAATGTTTGTAATGTGAGGAATGTGAATTAAAATGATCATAAAATCGTAAAATTATATTTTGATACAGTCTATGTTTGTCCAAGTTGATATATGAATTGGATTAAATAGATTTGATTAGTGTATTATGGTGTAATGTGGTGAAAATGAGGATGTTTGACCATAAGTGATGCTGATTTAGGCTTGTTGTGTCTTACCTCAGGTGCGCGAGTGAAGAGTAACCTGCTGTCCCTGAAAGCATCCCGTCTGGGCCAGGCGCTCTCCCGCTTTGTCCGTGAGGTGCGACGGCCCAACGGAGAACGCTACGCTCCCGACAGCATCCTCTACCTCTGCCTCAGCATCCAGAAGGTGAGATGCCACAATGGGAAGGAGTGTGTGTGTTCTTTGTGTGTGTGTGTGTGTTCTTTATGTGTGTGTGGGGGGGGTGTGTGCATTGCCGTAGAGCTTGTGTGGATTTATGTCTTGCAGAACAGCATGTAGGTAAATAGATCTGAGTCGAAGGGTTTATGTATCTGTTGGAGAGTATTACGTGATGTAGAAATGTTGGAAAACGCTTTCTCCAGCATTCTGTGTGATGCCACATGGGATAGCACAATGTGGCTAATGCTCTTAACCTCTTGTGTCACATGACCCTTAAATGGAACTGCCAACCATAACAAATCAATCGACCTCAGCTACAGGAAGCTGGAGCGGTCAGTTTATCCGGAGATCACAAAGTAAACTAGCATGATCCTGAAAACAGGCCGTGTTAAATAATTACGATATTACTGTAGGTTTCCATAGCTTAGTCAGTAGATTGTGTTGCTATGGTTGCAGGCCCACTTCCAGGTCCTGTGGAGTGAAATAGGTCAGCTGAGGAGCTGTGTGCTGCTGCAGTGTGAGAGCATGTCTCAATCTCCATGCCATAGGGTAACACTGTAGTGACTGCTTTCACTGTTTCATTATCGCCCCTCTGAAATGGCTGCACTGGCTGTTACATGGGAAGAGATTGGGCCGATGTCATTCCTTTAGGGGGCATAGCCCGCTCTATAACCACGCCACTTCTCAGAAACTTCCCTAGAGGGTGAGAGAGTTGTCAGGGCAGTGGGGTGGTGAACTCATGAGCAGCACTGAGTGCATACTCCCCACGTACATTCCCAGAATTCAGAGGGGCCTGTGATCATCCCTGGTGTCCAATGATTATATCTCTATTGCTGTTCACATGCTGAATCAAGGTGTTGACTTTATATGAAATATGAGGACACTGTTTACGCAACTTGGGTTGGCCTGACTGACTGCTCGTAGCTGCCAGATATGGTTGTAGCCATTTTCTTTGCAGCAAAACCTTTATCTGTTGCCGTCAAAGGTGAACTGCTCGGCCCAGTTATGACGGATCGTCGTCTAGTTTTCTTTTGACTGAATCTTCTGATTCCTCTTGCACTCCAACCTCGTACATCCATCGCTCATTTTTTTTCAAGCAATGGCTCGCTGTCAGCAAAACAGACACCAACTGGCTACAATAGTGGTATAAGCTAGGCTAACAGAGGAAGGTGTTTTAATGGTATTGCAAGGCTAGCCTAACACAGGAAGGGCCTTCCTTTGACAGCTAAGAATATTAGGGCAACCTATATGGTAAATTAAACTCCACTCACTGACATTGATGACCTGCTGCTGGTGACGACTGACCCTGATGTGTGTGTGTGTGTGTGTGTGTGTGTGTGTGTGTGTGTGTGTGTGTGTGTGTGTGTGTGTGTGTGTGTATAGCACTTGCAGGACAAAGGGAGGACAGATGACCTCTTCAGTGACCCCTGCTACAGGCAGTTTGGGGAGGAGCTGAACAAGATCCTCAAAGACTGGCAGCCCAGTGTGTTACCCGACGGTGAGTACCTCACTGACCCTCACAGGGTCAAACTCGCCCTCTGCTTATTCTGCTCCATACCTCTGATCGAAGTCATTCATTATTTCCAAGTCCCATACAGAAGGTTGTTGACGTGCCCGAGCCGAAAGGGAGTTGTTGTATTAGGGGGATCTGTAAGGGTGAAGTTTAAAAGTAGCACTGTATGGAATGGCATGAGACATAACAGCTTGTTTTACACTAGCTGTCAAGGCAAGGCCATACAACAACATGTCCTGTCGTCAACAACAACAATTCATGTCTTTCTCGAGCTCTGGGCTGGTGCCTCTGCTTCATGAGCTTTTACAGTTATTCCACTTTTGCAGAAATGTCCTGTGATTATAACCATTGCTGTTCACATCCTGAAATATGGTGTTGACAAATTTGATATGAGGACATTGTTAGTGTTTAAAAGGGTACTACGCCTGATTTTGGAACATGAACGCTCAAATAACTACCCCTCTCAACCATACAAGTGGATCAGATGGGTGTGATGACTATTATGACTATTATTTTGTCATAATTACGTGTGCGTGTTTGTGTGTGTGTGTGTGTGTGTGTGTGTGTGTGTGTGTGTAGGTTCTCTATGGGGACGTGTGCAGGAGCATTGCCTGTGGGACAGCGGCCTGCTGGGGAAGCAGAGTCCTGTAGCGCTCCTGCGCTCGCTCGTGTACCTGAACACGAAATACTTCGGCCTGCGCACGGTCGAGCAGCACCTGCGCCTCTCCTTCGCCAACGTATACGGGCCGAGCCGCACCGACCCGCTCACGCAGGAGGTCTCCGTCTGCATACGCGTCCCCTCCATATCACAGGACGAGCACCAGGGTACGCTTCTTAAAGTAAACTAAAAGAAACATGTAAATCTGACAGCAGTTTGTCATTCGGGTTAAGGTGGCCAAGTGAGCAAGAAATGAGTTTTTCTTGTAGAGAGGATACAGAATTGATGAACAGTTAAGTGTGCTTTCAGACTGAAGCTAATACATGTGTTACACCCTTGCAGATTGTGAATTTTAAAGGGACACTGCAAAGTGCAGTAAAACTGTTAACGGTACCCATACGCTTTGAATATCACTGGCTGGTTTCAATATTCAAAATGCTCTTTTTGTTGTTGATGTTTTTGATTGACAGTACAAACAGGAAATAAGAGGAAACGGCAACAGAATGACTATGAGCCCGATGATGGGTCGGGAGGCTCCACCCACTGTCCGGTGAAGAAACATGAGAGTCGCCTTTATGAGGTCTATCTGTCTAAGTGGTGAGTTACAGACTCTATATGGCAGCGAGCATCATTTTAGCCTACATCCCCCACAAGGCATTGCTACTGGAATTCTCAAAGCAGTCGTTTTCCTAAACATATGAGGGCGCTGTATGTGTCTGGACCATCATGTTCTTTCATCGTACTTTGCCTTCTTTTCTTTCTCCGTCAAGTAATTTCCACTGCTCTTGCCACATCTGTTGCTCTGTCTATCTTTCCTTCTATGGTCTTTACTTTTTGGTTTCTTTCTCCTCATTTGTGCTGTATCCTCCCCCCATTCTCTCTCACACTCACACTCACACTCACACTCACACTCACACTCACACTCACACTCACACTCACACTCACACTCACACTCACACTCACACTCACACTCACACTCACACACTGTCATATTAACACATTCATTGACTTGCTCTCTGTCTTCTCTCCCAGCCCTGTGTCTATGCGCCAGAGAGCAGACCTCTTCTACATGCAGCCTGAGGCGTCGGGCGGCAACAGTGGCGCCGTTGATGACTGCGGCGGCGGTGACGGCCCCCTGTGGTACAGCAGCACACCGCTGGATAGGAGCGTGCTGGAGAGCCTCCTCATCCGCATCCTCCTGGTCAAGGATGTATACCAGGAGAACCACCCCGAGGACGAGGAGGAGGAGGGAGACGGCGAAGACAAAGAGAAGCAAAAAGAAATGGAGGTTGGGATGGATTAACCCTACAGAATAGCCCCTGCTTCCCCTCCTCCCTCTGCCCCCATCTAACGGTCACTACACGTCTGTCGGCATCTTACCCGAGTCCTGCTCTGTCCAGGATGCTGTTTCCTTAGCCTTCACCCCCCCCCCCCCCCCCCCCACTACACCCACACCCTCATTCACACGCATCAGGACTGGTCCCAGAACGTTGAGGACAAGGGAGTGTGTGACCTGATGAGGCCGTGTGCTTATCGACTGATCTGTGACCAGAGTGTGGCCCCTACAAATGGGCGAGACCGACCAGACTTGGATGATTCGACAGTGGGCATGAGCGTGTGGTGCTTCAAACAAAAACTAAACAAAATATATATATATATATATATATATATATATATATATATATATATTAACACGGAAAGCAAAAATCCAAACTGCTTTTCATGGTTTTGATTTTATTTGTTTTGTTTTATTTGTTGTTTTGTTTGTTTTTTGTTTTTTTTCCGGAGGGAGGAGAGTGTATATGTGATGTAGCATTACTTAATATGCCCAGATTGGGCAGCTCGGACTTGTAAATAGCTGTAGTAGCGAGGGTAGGGTGGGAAGAGAAGAGTGAAAAAAAAAAAGAAAAGAAAAAAATGCAACTCGCACACAACCCACACGGCTTCCTGAATCTGCTCTAACCCTTTGACACCAACTTTTTTTTTGTTTTTTCTTTTTTTAAGTGACTTATTTATTATGATTGATTGTACTTTGATTAATATGTGCGTTTCTGTTCATAAGTGGAGGGGAGATCCTCAGTGAGAACTTGTTGAACATGTGCGTGTGCGTGTGCGTGCGTGCGTGCGTGTGTGTGTGTGTGTGTGTGTGTGTGTGTGTGTGTGCGCATAGTGCACCCCCTTTATCTCTCTACTCCTAAAGTATGAACTTTAAAGACCTGATACAGGCCAGGAGTTGTCCAGTGTGATTTTTCACTCGTCTATCTCCCTTCCTGTTATAGCCTCTCTCTCTGTATCTCTCCCTGTTTCTGCTGCTCACTCTGGAGAGAGGAAGGACGCCGGATACCGTTTATTTTTTGGGGACGAGGCTGTTTGAGTTTCTGAAGCTACCGTTCCTCTTCCTTTTAAGTTTACCTGCTTTTTTTTCTCTTGTTTTTTGTGGATATTAAGTTTGAAATAAACAAAAGCATTTGGCCACAAGTGCGTTGAACACTTCCCATCCCTTGAAAATTGCTTTACTGAAATGTGGGTGTTTTGTGACACCCTGTTGGGGGGAGACAAATGTACTTTCGGTTTTCTCTTTTTTTTTTCTTGTCATGGGGACGCTTGCATCCAAACTGCATTTGAACACTTTGTCTGTTCAATGTTGGGATTTTATTTATGTGAAGGAAGAATAGTTACTTCATACCTTTTCATTAAGTTTATGTTGTATTTTTATTTTCTTACAATAAATTCCAAATCCATATATTCATTGTGCCTGCCATGGGTTGTGATCTAAGTGTCCAGTTTGCTTCACTCATGTTTTTTTGTGCATGTTGGTGTTTGTCTGTGCATAATGGTGTTGTTTGTCCAAACATGCTTCTGTTTCTCTAAACAAGCTGTTGTATTTCAGATGGAGCAAAAAGTTGGGAAGGAGGGTCTGTTTTCAAAAGTTTGTGTGTGTATGTGTTTTTGCCTGTGTGTATGTATTTTTGTGCGTGTGTTTTTTGCGTGTGTGTGTGTGGGTGGTTTACCTGTGTGTGTATGTATTTTTGTGCATGTGTTTTTTGCGTGTGTGTGTATGTATGTTTGTGCGTGTGTGTATATTTTTGTGCGTGTGTTTTTTGCGTGTGTGTTCGTTTGTTTGTGTGTGCGTGTGTGTGTTTGTATGCGTGCGTGTGTGTGTGTGTGTGTGTGTGCTCGCGTTCGTACGTGGGCATTTCCCTGAACCAGTATGAATGCGTTATTTAGTGGTGAGGTGGGTCATAGGCATAGGGTACAGGTGCTATATATAGAGGAGGCTTGTCAGGTTTTCCATGTTGAGGATTGAATGAGCAACTGTACAGCTATTAATATCTTCCTCCCGTAAGGTCTGTCCTACTCTACAAAGACCCACCTTAATCTGTGGGGTTAGGATTACACCACTGTTGAGAATGCAAGGAATGGTTAGGCCGCGACTGAAGTTGTGGTTACTGCCAATTCTGAGGTTGTGTGTTTTAGGCACGATGCACTGTCAAGAGGTGTGATATGTGTAAGCTGACAGGCAAGCAGGTGTGGAGGGGTGTCTCATGTCAGCAACTCAAGGTCAAGGTCGTGGCAGAGCCGACTCCTAAGTATGATGTCATACCAAGAAATGGCACAAGAGAAGGGATTTAATAAGATAAGATGTACATTTTCAGTTTCCACGGGTGCCTGGTTGATCAATCACAGTGTCGGTTGACTTCAAATTCACCCTCAACCCCAGTGTATGTGGAGACCGCTGGGATTACATCCGTTATGGCCAGCTATTTATAGCCATGAACTTCAGGCTACTTCCTCTGTGGTTGTACGCAGATGCGTGGATGGTTGTTTTCGTGTATGTCAAATTGAGGTCCCTTTTTCCCTGCAGAGCAAACCTAGGTATTACTAGTATATGCAAATATTTTTTCCTTTTACACTTTTAATAAGTCAGCATTGCCTTTACAACGTTTTTTTGGTATAATTGGCCCCTTGTTCTCTGCAGTTTTGCTCAGGCAGTGAGCTGCAATTTAGAGAGTTGGTTGGTGAGAACAACATGTGGAATGTGTGGCGGGAGTGTCTGTAGACCACAGAGGAGGACATATGAAGTTGTAATCTGAAATAGAAACACCCTGATAGTTTTCAAGAGGTCTTGATATTTTAGGATAATATACTACAGCTCATACACACTGACACCACATAGCTATATGATCTACACTATGCGAGAAAAAGCTCAGAAAGGAAACCACACCATTGGGAGAAGGGTAACTAGGGGCTGATGTCACGAAGAAAGTTCACCATTGGGAGAAGGGTAACTAGGGTTGATGTCACAAAGAAAGTTCACCATTGGGGGACGGGTAACTAGGTCTGATGGCAGGGGGCACCACTGCCACAGGTAAGTATTTGTGCGGAGAAGAGGGGCTGGGGGTTGTGTCATGGGGGTATATTTCACATACCCACCACTGGGGGCAGTGTGGTACAGTTGGGGAAGGGGGGGCCGTGTAAAAACAGTAAATTCATTAACATCACAGCCCTAGACCAAATTATAACCGATTCCCATCATGCTCGCCTGATGGGGAGGCAGGGAGTGGGGGTGACCTTTTGGAGTCGATGTCGGGGGCATCTGAGAAAGCATCCACTGTGTTTGCCTCCTGAGTGAGACTGACATAAAACTGCCACAGGTCTCCCCACCCCTGTGCCAGTGCATATGGACTTCACACCCATCTGTGTGTGTGTGTGTACTGTATATGTGTGAGGAGGTGAGGGTGTGTGTGCTGTGTTAGATTTACCATCAGATTCAAACATTTTTAACAGTCCAGGCAGTTTTTCAGAAAACATAATCTAAAGGCTTTTGGGAAGCTGTAGGTGCATATGCATTCACTTAAAACAATATGCCGTTTTTATGAGCATTTGTGCAGGTGTGACAAACCCTCCATTTTTTTTGAAGAGGCAGCTTTTTTCTTTCTTTTCTATCGGTTAGAGTTGGCCAGACTCCAATAACTTGTCCCATTGATCTAAAGCTAAAAACCCAGCCCTGTACTGCTCACACAGACACAGCCTTGCGAGAGTGCGAGCGAGTGTAAAAACATTTTTCACCCTCGTGGGGTTTTTTTTTGTTTGGGCTCAATCCCCGGCCCTTTCAGGGCGCATAAAGAAAGCGCTTGGCTCAGCAGGGTCCTGTGGGATAGACTCTCGGCAGAGGCAGCCGGCAGACTATAGGTGGCGATTAGGGTCTCTAATGTGCGATGAATCCTTTTCGAATCACATGATATGAACTAATGTCGCCATTTAATTATAAAACAACAGGGCTGGGAGGGACGTGTGGGGGTGGGGGGTTGTTGGTGGGGTACGAGGAGTAAAACTGCTATAGAGAGAGGGGGGACAGAATGGATGACAATTGCATTTCGCATTTTTTTTTAACATGATGCAAAAAGCAGAGGAAAAAATGAGAACTGATAAAATAAAGTTCAATATCTCACAAGATGGTAAAAATTGTGGCTCTCTACTGCCTCCTCCCCCCCAAGTAATATTCCTTCTGGCTAAACCGACAATACAAAGCTGTGCTCATCTGTCCCGTTGCCTGGAGGAAGAGGTCACGGTTTTGTTATGACAGCCATGACACTGGCTTCTCTGTGCTGCCCAACTTAACCTTGGGGGAGCTGTTTTTAAATGCTTGTCCATGGAGGATTAAGTTAAATTTAGGATGACCTATCCCTGTTTCAGAAGACACTGAGAGACGGTGGGTGTCACCCATCTGCCTCCCACACGACTATTCACCCCGACAGTGGTGGGAGGTCTGCTTCCCCCACCAGCTCCGTCCTGCATCAGCAAAGGGCCTGTGGGCAAGTGTGCTGCGATTGTAGTAATGAACGGCACACCCGGACAATATAATTAATGTCAAATAATGAACAGGATCAGATTTATTACATAAATATACCATCCATACTCCTTCACTAATTAGTGTTAAAATTGTAAGTGATAAATTCACATACTGACCATATAAATGTCACATACTGACAACAAAGAATTCTTAAGGAAAGGGGGGGGGGGGGGGGGGGGGGGGGTTGCACAATAAATTGTCACATAGTCACCCTGCCAAGCTGTGGTGGTAAAGTTTGATTCTAAACCTGTAGGTGTTGCTATGGAGCACCAACCCCTACGCATCCTGACAGCCCCCACCCCCCCTCCATTCTGAACATTGGCTTCACCACTTTGTAACCATCCCTCAAAAGTGACAGGCCCCTCCCTCAAATGTAGGCATTGAAGCTCCATGAGTACTGTAGCACAACACAGACTACTAACACAACTACTAACTCAAGCTTTCAACAGAGATGGAGTACAGGCTAATGTACAGTAAATTATCGCTTATAATTGCAAATACAAAGTATTTATCCACAAATGATCCACTCCTCAAGGAATACTAATACAACTATTTAGTATAAGTATTTTGATTTCCCCTCTCATAAACTAATGTCACTAACTCCAGGCAACGTAACCAGGCTCTTCATTTTGTTCAAGCTATACAGTTGGTCCACCAGAGTAGCATAACTCATGCTGCTCCAAGAGGTGAATTTATACTTACATATCTGGTGCCCAGTGCGCACAGCAACGCACTGTGGTGGTGCAGGCCCCATGCAAACATCCAGGACACTCCTGAAATAAACAACAGGGAGGCTGAAGTATTTGGGCAGTGGGGCCCGTGGGAATTTGTATTGGTGATTAAAGGCTATAAATAAACCCCTGTCTTTTTTAGGCTTTGAGCTGGAGCAGACACAAGCAGACCCCCCCCCCCCCCCCCCCCCCCCCCCCCCCCCCCCTGTGCAGCCACTGGCCTTCAGGGCTCACACCGAGGCGCTTGACCAACAGACAGGCCATCCACCAACACTCCACAGCTACTGGACCCTCCACTCCAGAATCTATCATCTCCTCTCTCTTCCTCTCCCACTCACTGGTCTGGTCTCTTATGTGCCTGTCACTCTTTGGTAGCAAACTGTTTCGTTTTTCTTATTTTTCTGTTGCCATCACCTTTTCCATTTGTGCTGCAATGTGACATTTTGAAAAATCTTCACATTCATACAATAACTTTCAACAAAAATGGACCAAAACAGAAAAAAAACACGGAAAAATGTGTGATACCAGCGTAAGGAGGTGCATTTTCATATTCATCAGAGTACTGTGGAGGTAGTTGTTACACTTTCAGCCAGTCTCTGTAGGCCATGTCAAATGTTACTGTATTCCAGATCCAGATTTGTTTTACGTAAAACGCTCTGGTTGTGATAGCAACATACTGGTCTCTGTTTTATTAGCTATTCGTTATACTGTTAGCTAGCTAGGCTAAGTGTCGTTAATATGTTGTTAGCTGAAGAACACTGGCAGTATTTCTAGCAAAAAAAAAATATATATATATATATATATACTGTATATAAATATAAAACAAAAAGTAAGGAAATTTGTGTTTATTGTGATTATTTCTTTGTTGTAACAATGCTTCTCGGCAATACATCGTATACCGTTGGAAAGCCTGTTTTCTTCCCTTTCAAATGGTGCCACATTTGTAAGGAACATGCGTTGGTGGGATGAGCATCAGAGCTGCGTATGTGGGTTGCGCCCATGAAAAATTTGCAAGAATAAACTGAAACTGAGGAAATTTGTGTTTGGTAGATTATTTCTTTGTTGTAACAATGCTTCTTGGCAATACATCTTATACCGTTGGAAAGCCTGTTTTCTTCCCTTTCAAATGGTGCCACGTTTGTAAGAAACATGCATTAGTGGGATGCGCTGCAGAGCTGAGTTTGTAGGTTGCGCCCATGAAAAGTTTGCCAGAATAAGCTGTTTGGCAAATGTTTCATCGGCGCAACCCACAAACTCAGCTCTGCAGCTCATCCCACAAATGCATGTTCCTTACACATGTGGTACCATCTGAAAGGGGAGTAAACAGGCTTTCCAACGGTACATGATTTTTGCCAAGAAGCATTGTTACAACAAAGAAATAATCTACCAAACACAAATTTTCTTACTTTTTGCACGTAAGTTTATTTGGCACATTTTTCATGGGCACAACCCACATACTCAGCTGTGCTGCTCATTCCACAAATGCATGTTCCTTACAAATGTGGGACCATTTAAAAGGGAACTAAACAGGCTTTCCAACGGTATAAGATTTGTTATTGTTACAACAAAGAAATAATTAACCAAACACAAATTTCCTTACTTTTTGTGTTATGTTTATACCTAATCCAAACTTGCTAATACAATTTGTGTGAGGTAACTTAAGGGTAAGAGAGACAACATTATTCGTATAGGTTTCCTAGGATAGCTATCATAGCTAACACAAACCGATAGGCCTACTTAATCCAATATCGCAGTGAATGTAATTTTGCAAAGGCAATACTTCTTTGAGAAAAGGTTACATGCTAGTAGTAAGCATCTACTTTATTTTGACACAACCTGCACAAAAGAAAAATGTGTTACTTCCAAATCATGAGTAGGCTAATGGACTTGAAAGTGGCTCTGTAACACAAACTATTGTGGTTTCCTGATACCATATAGGCATAGGCTACATTTTAAATTTACGATTAGCCTAAATGTCGGCCTAAACCAAGTGGTACCCGTATGTAGCGTTGATAGCAACTGAATAATTGTCACTACCAGTGGTTGGTTAGGGAAGTAGTGTATTAGTGAACCATATCAACATTTCAACTGTTTATTTACAGAATCTCATCAGATGTTAACAATGCTGCCTTCTTCAGATAATACTTGACTGACACATGTAAATTGTTCTCCCAAAAAGTCAAGGAACCCTGCATCACCAACTTCACCTTTGGTGCAGACAGTAGTGTATGCCCTCAAACAGGTGGATCCTCTGCCGTGGCAAAATAAGTTCCCATTAATGTTGAATCAGAAAGCTTCTACAATCACAGTGGGTGATGCTTTTGTCTGTGTGTCTTTTTGTTCTGGCAGTACTTGGAACAAGCCTAAGGCACATTCCACAACTTCTCATGCACAAGGGCTTTTCCACACCACGCCACTTCCCGCTCTCCGGTGTCCTTGGTCCCGGCCTGCTGTCATGTCCCACTGCAGAGGTATTAGTTAGGTGTGACCAAGTTAAGTCACTGAATGTGATTAACCTGTGGCTGGACTTAACTCTCTTAATGACCGTTTCCCCCAAGCAACAGTTATGTCAAAAATTCAAATGCCGGCTTAAGGAAACACCCTGGAACACAGGGTTCATTATGGTATCTTTTAGTCGGTTGGGATTAGGACTGTTTTCAGGGCACACGTTGATAATGTTTTGGCTAATTGATGGTGGACTGTGAACTATATCCCATATACACCTTAGCTGATTATATTGTCTGTATGTTTGCATGGGTTTCATCTGTTGCAAATCTTGGACAGCAAGCAGTTGATAATTGCCACAGGCTGTGAGATCATTCAGAATGGGTTTGTGATAGATGTTTGTCTCTCAGTGTGAACCTGCTACAGTGTTACTTTAATTGCTTGTTCGTGTTTATGTGAGTATGAGTATTAATATATGTTGTAGTGCTGAGAGGGTGTGTGATTGAAGTGTCATTTTTGCCTCCTCAACTCGCTCTCACATTCTCACATCCTTGTGTGGAATTTGGAGTCTGAGGGTGGTAACTTTAGAGGTCATGGGTCAATGACTTGAAGCTCCTCTGCTCCTTCTGCTGAGGTTTTGCCTTGTGATTTAGATGAATATGTGACTGCCATGAATTTTAACTCATACATACATGACATATTCTTAATGTATAGATTAGCTTGATTTCACAAATAATTAAAAACCAATAAGTGTATTGTATTCAAGCAATACAAGTTTTAATGCACCTGACCTTATAGGATGAATGAAGGGGAACCTCTCTTTGTTTCGGTCTGTCTCTCTTGTATTCTGAGTGTCCTCTGTCTTTGAGTGTGTGTGTGTGTGCGCGCCTGTGTCTCTGGAACCGATTCGGATTCCTGTCATCAGCACAGTAAGTTGACTTGGTCATGTGGGGCTCTCCATGCTTGAAAGTAAAACTGTCCGGCTATCTGCCTTGATAAAACCCATGTTTAACGCTCTTCAATACTCTGCATTTAACATGCCAAGCTCCTCTTAATGTAATTCATTCTCAAGTGGTGTCCTGTCTTTGATCTTCTTCCAAAAGTTTAAAACCCACGCTAAAGAGGCGAGTGGAGAGGCACGATGGATATGGTACAAAAAGTTTATTTAGTAACAGTTTTGTAAACATTTGAGGTAAATGAACATTTACATCAACTTGTTCTTACAAAATTCAGTAACACAAGGCATTTCTCTTAAGACAGCATTGAAACAGGCTGCTGTTCTGAGCATGTGAAGGTGGATCCTCCTCCCTGATTGGCCAACTGTAATCACGCTCTGCATGAGTATATCAACAGTTCAAGAAATCAGTTTTATCCCAGTGTGACTGGCTACATGGCAACTCAAAAAAAGACACATCATTATGAAAATGTGTTTTAGGCACAAGGGGCTTGGGGTTGGGGATGAGGGGGGACAGGGGTGAGGGAGTGAGGTTGGGGGTGAGGGGTTCAGCTACCTAGCTAACATTCTTTCAACGTTAGTGTGGCGTTATAATACCATTGTAACACCAGAGAATCACAGGAATGTAGCGAGAACACTGAAGTGAGCACACGGAAAATACTCACAGTCTCTAAACCCAGTTTGTCTCCTTATAAATATCCAAACTTTCTGCAGTTCCTCTCAGACCGGGGTTAAGTGTCCTAAAATCAACAAATCAGAAACTTAAATTATTATATTCTACAAGCCATTAAAATCATTTTTTTTCTTTTTTTTTTGTTTCATAATACTGTCTTTAATGTGAAGAGCTGCTGTGTTTAATAGTAAGACATATTCCTTTAAGGATTATAAACACTGCCAATCATAAAAATTAGCAGGGTCTGATGTTTTATTTCCCCTCGCCTAGCATAAGCCTCATAGAACAGCATGTTGTTTTTGCGTAAATGTGCAAATCATCTATTGACTAAAATGTAAACTTTAAGAACCAAAAAAACTGACAGAACACACAATTCTATGTTGAGTACAAAAAAGCGGGGGGGGGGGGGGGGGATACATTTCACATACATCAGGAAACATTGCATGTTTCTGACGTGTATATGTGGCACTGTCACAAGCAAAGATATGCATGTGTCTCTCATCGAGAGCATAGTTTGGGAAATAATAAGTGTTTAAAGTATGTGTGATGAGAAAAAAAATGTTAATTACATGTCCCTTTCAGACTGCAAACTGTGATGAAGCATACCTGAATTTGGACAACTACAAGATACTTGAACACAAACTTATTTCCTATAACACCATGCTACATACCAGCTCCTTAAGGGCTTTAAGAAAGGCTCAGTAAGTACTTACCTAAAGTATGTAGTTGTTCTGTGCATTGGTTTTGCTTGATATTTGAGAAAGCATATTACAGTAAGAACATAACATATTTATGTCTTCTAGACAGAGGACAGTGCATACCTTTGCTTACTACAGTGGTAGTAGTCAGTAAGATTGGTGGTGGGGGGGGGGTTGCGTAAAAATAAATAAACAAAACAATACAAATGAAGAGATGGGCGCAGACTTAATACAGTATTTGCATCTGGACATTTGTTGTTTTTTTGCGTTTGTACACTGCATAACTGTAACCACAAACTGACTACAGGAAACCAATTTTAATAATAATTTCAAAATACTGTTTTTATAGCTGTTATATGGATAAAACCTATTAAATGGTAAATTAAAGTTGCACAGCTGATACATGTGAGAAAGTACTCCCATCCATAAATTATTCTTTACATGTAGATAGTTAAAAAGTGACTGCTTTCGTTTGACAGCAGTGAACAGTTATATACTCAAAACTGAATCTTCTCAATTCAAATCAAAGTGTTCATAGCTTTTTTTTTTTTTACTTTGGTTTGAATTTCAAATTTGATTACTTTTAGAAAGGTGTCATATTCAACCAAAGGACAAAATCAACCTAGGGTTATGAAGTTGTCAGCCTAATTTTCAAGAGCCTTTAAGTTCTGTTCCAGTGATTTGTTAAGATGTTTATACTAATAGTTATGTCATACTCAACAGAAATTAAAAGATGATGTAATTATTCATGTAAGTAGATTTACTTGTTCTTCTTATCCAGTTTTTTAATATTTGTTTTTATTTTGTGATAAATTAATCTTTTAACCAGCAGAGCAAAATGCAGAGGCAGGAACTGCAATCACAGTGCCCAGTGGGCACGACTGTGACAGTTCTAAAGGTGACCTTAGTGTAGTGGACATGTAAAAACAGTGTGGGGTGGTCTCCAAGCCTAACTTAAACTTTTGACCTTGACATAGAGTAGACAGAGGTCTGCATGGGTCACTGCATGGGTCACTGTGTGGGTCGCAGAGAAGTTCACTCCAATCTTCATAAAACATGTCCATGCTTAAATACATGCCTTACTGCTCTCATTGTCAGCGTCAGTCTCAGTACTTTACGCATTTGAATGGCAAAAAATAAACCAATTACCATCTCAAACATTGTAACATAGTAAATATCCTTTCTTTAGACAATGAAAAGTGCAGGTAAGGCATTTATTCAGCAGCCAGTGTTTTTTCTTTTTAAGCCTATTTTGTTTTTAGTTAGTTTGTAAGGGAGCTAGCTTGGACAGTGGCACTGTCTGCAAGCCTGTGGTGAGTTGTAGCCTAGTCTCTAAGGTCAGTTTGTGTTCTTAGAACGTAATGATGACGTTAATGGCAGTTCACAGATGAAGATGATACAGGGTAGATAGAGATAGCTAGGACAGGAAATGCAAATCACGAAAATTTTGGTCAAGCTAATTCTTGGAGATTTAGATTCATGTCAACAGATTGGAGTTATGGTTACTACCAAAGAAAAAAACATGTCATTGCTGAATTTAGTTTCTCTTTAGATTTGTATTTTTTTCTGATACACTGCAAACATCAAACGTGTATTCCAGGTTTACAGATTCTGATTTTGTACCATGAGATATGGACTGATACAGCGTTCCTTTATGGGACTGCATCAACAGCACAGAAAAAGACGAACAATGACAAATCCCAGTACTGGAAGCAGGTAAGCAATAGTAGATCTCGATGCCTTTGCAATCACATTATAATTTCCTCTCAACAATTTTCATATCACAGCCTAATGACTAGTGTAACCTCTGTATTTCTTTAACCAACATCAAGACATAACAGTTTGTCCCAGTTACACCAGGCCACGACAATCCGGTGTTCAATAAATTATTTAAATTACCTGATTAAGACATGCACACCACAGAAATTCACATTTCCAGAATGTATCACATGACCCCAACTAGAGAAATGTTCTCTTTAAAAAAAAAAAAAATGAAAAAAAAAAAAACTAGATGTAGACATCAAGACATTTATCCCGTTACCCTGTGTAATATGTTCAACCTGTCTAACAGTCACAGTCAGTAAACTCATTACAAACTCACCGGTGTTTACAAAATCATCACATGAGACACCAAACTCATTCAAGTTACTCTACAACTCACCAGAGGATATATGGAATTGTTGTCAAGATCTCTTTAGTTCCAGCAACCTGCCTCTCATTTCCTCTTTTCTTGTTAAATAATATTTTTTTGGCATTTTGTTTATATATAAAAAATCTGGGGGTAGTGGGGCGGGGGCGGGGGGTTTTTATTTTATAATTGGGGCGACTAAACTGCCAGGTCGTTGGGCCTGGCTCTAACACTGCTGGTCTTGCTGGCTCTGCTGAGCCGGCGCGGGTCTGTGAACGTGAGGGGCGGCTCGTGCATCTCCACCATGGTGGTGACGTGGCCTTCTTCCGGCTCACTCTTGCCGTCACTCAAGCTGCCGCCGCCGCTCGAGCTGGGGCTGGTGGTGGGCAGGGCGGCCTCTTTGGGCTGCCGCTCGTGGTCAGCACAAGAGGCGGAGGAGGAGGAGGACGAGGAGGCGGAGGAGGAGGGGGAAGGGGAGGTGGCCTTCATCTCCCGAGTCTGCTGCTCGGTGGCCAAGTTGGCCCAGTTCTGCTCAGCGGCCAGCCTGTGGTTGTTGTTGTTGCTGATGTAGAAAGGCGAGGGCTCGCGCAGCTCCTCGTGGAGCGGATCCATAGTGAAGTCGGCCGAGGGTGGCGCCACCGCAGGCTGCAAGAAGGCCGAGTTGCCCGACGTCACGTCTGTGTAGGTCGGCGGGTAGCTAAGGGTGGGAGGAGCAGTCCTGGGACCAGAGCTTGCGGGCTCGGGCCCAGCACCCTCCCGGAGTGGTAGTAACTCACGGTCGGGTGCGAACTCGTTAGTCATGCCTTGCTTGACTTTCTTCCATCCAAGGTGATAAATCTCTAACAAATTCAGCAAAAGAGACACGCAAGCCACCACAAGCATAAATATGATGAAGATGGTCTTTTCTGTGGGTCTGGAGATGAAGCAGTCCACGATGTTGGGGCAAGGCCACCGTGCACACTTATACAGGGGCGTCAGCTGAAAGCCATAGAGGAAATACTGACCTAAAATAAACCCCACCTCAAATAGGGTTTTAAATATGATGTTGAACACATAGGTGCGTAACAGCGCACCCCTAATACGGATTTTCCCGTGCTCGTCTCTGATTGGTGGCTTCTCCTTTTTCACAACTCTGCCACCCCCTCCTCTCGCCCCCCCTCCCCCTCCGTTTCTGTAAAGGAGTTCTTTCTCCTCCTGGAGTCTACTGGCCTTTCGCTGTTCCTCCTCCTTCTCTTTCCGCTTCTCCTCCATACGAACAATGTGCAGTACATGGCCCAGGTATATGAGAGTGGGCGTGGACACAAAGATAATTTGTAGCACCCAGAAGCGGATGTGTGAGATGGGGAAGGCCTCGTCGTAGCAGACGTTCTCGCAACCGGGCTGCTGCGTGTTGCAGGTGAAGTCCGACTGCTCGTCCCCCCACACCTCCTCAGCGGCGGCCCCAAGCACCAGGATCCTAAAGATGAAGAGGACAGTCAGCCAGACCTTGCCGATCACCGTTGAGTGTTCCTGCGCATTCTCCAACAGCCGCCCCAGAAAACTCCAGTCACCCATGCTTCACGATTTCTAGCCTAGGGAGAAAGTACAGTCTGTAGTGAACACAGCGAGGGGGGGAAAGAAGGAAAGGGAAAAGGAGACAATGGAGGAGAGGAAAGGGGGAAAAAGGATGTGAGGACGACAGGAATTGTCACAAAACACAACAACAGCTGTGAACACAAAACAGGAATATGCTTAGACACAGCAAGCAACATATTTCAGGCTCAGCCTTGATAGTTTCCCTCGTGGCCGAGACACACCAGGCCCGGAGAGCAAGAGCAGTGGACACAGAACGGTGACCGGTTACAGAGAGCACTCAACGCTAACAAATATGTCTGTATAACTCATACATACTTTCAACGCCAACCCTGGTAACATTTAAAGTTTCAACGTGTAAAAAAAAAAATTCCGGTTGGTTAGTTTTGAACAAACAATAGGTGTCTTTCTGCTGAAAGGAACACACAGTTTTGGACAGGAAAAAAATCTAGTCGATCCCAAATTACAGCCAATTGTGAATCACCCGAAATGGACCAAGTTACGTAAAAAACTGTCACCTAAGCTCAAGGATTTCGTGAAACCCCCTATTTAACCATCCATCTGATTGCTATGAATCTGGCATGCACCGTGTAAGCAAACTCTCTCCCTCTTTCTCTCTCGTACTCTTTCTCGCTCTCCTGTCATACACATACACGCACATACACACATACACACTCTTGTACACACAGACACGCACACACACTTTTTCTCTGCACTCTCTCTCTCTCTCACACACACACACGCTCTCACCTGCTCGCTCCACTGCTCAGCCGGCATGTGCTGAGATCAACATTATAATGTTCAAAAACAGCCGTGAGCATGGAGTGGACAGCACAGTGTACAGGATACAGTTGAACCACTTCAAATCTAAATTTTATACAGGATTCAAAAACTGCCCCCTGCCCTACCCAAACAACTCTAAATGTTGTAAACATGGCAAGCACTGATAACCAAAGTGTATCAATTCCAATTCTGTTGGTTTTATCCTTATGGAAATAACTATGGCAGGAAGAACTTATTTTAGTTTTCATTTTCACATCTGTATTATAATGGCATCCCCTTGTTTATCCTAAAATATCCATTTAATCAATTTGTTTTGGAAGGGGGGAAAAAACTGCTTTTCATTCTTTTGGCAAAGCCTATCATCAGAGCAACCACCAATAGGAAAATTAGCATTTCCTTACTTCTGTGTTTCAATGTGTTACAAGTTTGGTAGAAGCAGCAGCCTATGAACTTGGCACTATAACAGTCATTTAGAGCAAACCACATGCAAAGGCAGCGAAGATGAACTTACAAAAATGCTCTTGTGTTGTTGGTAATAAATCCATCGACTAAGGTTCAATATGCGTTAGAAACCTGAAAAATAAAATAAGCAAATTAAAACAGTTTATAGAGCATACACATTCGTATTAAATAGAGATATTTGAGGTTGCTGTTCAGCAAATGGCTTAGAAACTAAAATAAGCGTTTATTGATATTGGCTGTCCTTGTGCGTTCTCATGATTTATTGGTTTTAATTTTGGCCCATTTTACAGATTAACACAAGGGCAATTGGAGATATTTTGCTGTAAGGCAGTTTTGTAGCATACTTTAAAGGATTCATGTGAACAGTTACAGTTTCTTAAATGACGTGCAACAAATCTGTTTTACAGAGATGTGCGTTCAGGCATATGAATAAAAAATGCAATATAATATTGAAGCAAAAACTAATCTTTGCTTACATTTAATACATTGAACTTTGCTTCCTCCACAAACCGATTGCTTCTCTCATCAGAATCGGAAATGCTGATCCAAAGGTTGAGTAAACCTAATTTGTAGATTAAATCGCCTCAGACTTTCTTGATTGGGAGGTCTTTAACTAATGATATTTTGTATGCTAAAACGGATATTGAGTTACAGTTACGGCAATCTGTAACTACAGTAGCTACAACTACTGTACGAAATGTAGAGTTGTAGCCTACCATGTGTACATGCAGTCATTGTTTGGTCGGTGGACTCTATTGTATTGTGAAACTACAGTTTTACATGTAATTTTCTGTCTTGGTGACAGCTGGTTAACACGAAGGAATTTAATCTGATCTCGGCCTATCACATCGTACTTGTCAGTTGTATATCTAAATTTGGAAATTGATATGCAATGACTGTGAATGTGTTACTCTAACAATATACGGAAGGTGCCAGATTTCTTTTGAGTCCATTTGTACCATTGAGGCAAACAGCCTTTGTGAGAAACCTTTTGTCAAATGACCATTATAGCTGAGGGGTCCATAACATTTTTTTTCCATAACTTAAAGCAATTTTGAAAGTTGCTGGCCTATTAGCAAGCTGTGACGACAGCTTCGCCTTTTGCTGTCCAGGGTGTTATGTGAGAAAAAGAATGCACCTATCTCAATCATACCTTAAACTGCAGTTGCCAAAGTTATCTATTGAAAGAAATATCCGGCCGCCACTGGTGCCATATTTTGAGTGCGCTGGATAGTATACAGACTTCCCAAGGTAGCTGGAGCCCTCCCCTCTCCCCTGTTCCCAAATCCTGGCAGCTCTGCCAGTTTACCAAACTTTTGAAAGCAGCCAGACAACTTATTCATGAACAAACTTCTTCGCCCGTAGATTCGAGGCCAAACTTGCGCAAGAAAAGTTATTTTTTCATAGCGAATTCAACGTGGAGATTGGGTTTCGCGAAACGCAGCTGCCTCCCGGTCCCAGCCATCGCGACTGTCACATTGTGTGGCCATGCATGAGTGAATTCAAAGTCATCAACCTGAACAAGCGCACGCCACGCCCCTGCCAATCCAAGCTTCAAATATCCACCGACTCTCAAATATATCAATTTTATGTTCTTAATTTGACTGTTTATAAAAGTGAACTATTTTACTTTTTTTTTTAAACAGAACTGTTTAAGGCACATTGCGTGCTTGAAGTGGCAAGGCTGATTGATGTAGTTAGACAGCAGGTTCCCTCTGGCAAAATATTGGAAAATACTAGGTTTAATATTAGAGGTTACTGTAAACAATTGAATAATGAAGGCTAGAGTTCAACTTCTGAGAGTGTATACCATACCGAAACACACAGCGCTCTCCCGGTTGGACAAGGGGAGAGCAAAGCGAGATCTTCCCAAACAAATGGACAGCCCCTAATGCAGTCAAGCACATCAATCACAGACACACAGGTAAACATTTTGTTCTTCTTTCTCATTTAATTGTAGACATGATTCTATGGCAGAGCGAAATGCAGATTAAAATGCAGTGCAACTAACAGTCATACATACAAAACGTCATGGCCTCCTTCATTTAGGTCATCAATGCATTCTGATTTAAAAATGTAATGGGATTTGATTGTTTCTCTCTTTAAGCTACGCTACAAATGTATGACAGTCTCAGTATTTGTGTAACCTCAATGTGGGCCTACCCTTTTCCAGATTATCCATTGTATTATCATTTAAAGAAAAGTGAATCAAACGAAATAAAAGTCGCTCTTACTGGAGTAGGCTAAACGGTTGTAAAACGAGCAAGCAATTGCTCGCAATAACAGACATACCTGATAGCTTACGTGAACAATTCATCGGTTCCCACCACAGGTGTCACTATTAAGACTCTGGGTGGCGGGAGAATAATTTCCATTTTATGTAGCATAGTGCAGCGTTATTTCCAGTCATGCATTTTCCATGGCCTATTCCGAATTGTGACAAGCGCTCAAGGAAACACACATGGTAGCGTGCAAGTGCAGCGGCTAAAATAAACGGCCTGAAAAGTGATCCGCAGCCGCCTGAGCAGGGTGCAGGCAGTAGCCTACCTTTCTTCTTAAGGCAACATGTTGCAATTGCCGTGGCCCGACTAATAGGACAACTGTGCAACAAGTAGCCCAACTCAATTCGAGAAAATAGATTGAGCATGGTAAACGGTACCTTTAACTCACAGATGATACGTCTTTGACATTTCTGACCTCAAGCCTTAAGACTAAATAACTATATGTTAATTTGTTAAAACTGATGGAACTCACTAGGATTACTAAGATGTGGCCAGCTTCACCTGATGAAATAACAAGTGTCTATATTTTGGAATGTTTTCCCTCTTCTGCAATAAAAGCTGAAATGGAGATCTCACAGTCTTCATTATTTTAAGGCTATGGCACATACAAACTGCATTTAACACATGCACTAATGCCACGTTTTAGTTTATTAATGAAACTAAATACTTCTTTGGAGTTAGACTCAAATAAATTACAGAACTGGCAAAGTCTTTGAAGGATATCTTGAACAACCAGAACCTTAACAGAACATATCATGCCCAAGAAACTGATGTATATCTTTCAAATTATTTGTACAGATTCCTGGCAAACTCTAAGGCAGACTATTTATGCATTTCAGTATGCAACACACATCAAATGATGGAAAGAAGCTTTGTTTTTCTATGACAACGTCTTAAGTCAGTTGGCAATGGACCTTCTCTAACAACAACACTACACTGTTGTAAAATGATAATGTCTGATATTTACCACTAGGTGCCACTGCAAGTCCATTTCACATGCCTGCTTTCAGGCTCATGTAACTTGGGGTGGGGGTGTGGGGTGGCTTATTATACAAATTACCTTCATTTCATGTAAACCACATAACCACATTGACTGCTTGTCTAAATACATGCACTCCATCTACACAGAAGATGAAGCTAAAAGTAACAAAGTTGATTAAACTTTCATGTGGTCTCCAAATCTGGCACTTGTAAATTCAAATATAAATGGGAAATAAAATTTAAAAAAAAACAACAAAAAGAAAACCTCCAAAATATTAAAATACTGAATACTTTCATGTAATCCACGGTGGCCTCTACTTCAGGGGGCAAAGGTCATGTTGCTGGGGCTTAGACTGCCTTGCCAGTGCTAGAGTCAGTAGAGGACGACAGTAACATCTCATTCTTTTTGTTCTGCAAGTAAGCCTTGTCTTTGGACGCGTTTTCTGGGTGAGTGTAGGTGTGCTTCTTCCGTTGCATGCGTGCCGAGCACCTCATCAGGGCCTTGACGATCAGATAGCCCAGCTCCGCCACGTTAAGCACTATGCAGATGGACGAGGAGCCCACCATGAAGATGGTGAACACAGTCTTCTCCGTGGGGCGCGAGATGAAGCAGTCCACCTTGTTGGGACAGGGCCACTGCTCGCACTTCACCAGCCTGGGCATGTGGAAGCCATCGTAGAGAAAGTAGAGGGCGTACATGAAGCCTGCCTCAAAGATCAGACGGAAGAACAAGCTGCTGGTGTACGTCCACCAGAGGGGGCCAGTGATGGGCAGCCTCCTCCTCTTTAGGCTCTCCAGGTCGCCCTCGTTGGCTTTGTCTCCCCGCGCGGCCATGAGGTCCTTCTTGACGCCACGCTTGCGGTAGGTGACGTGCATGGCCACCAGGAGCGCCGGCGTGGAGACGAAGATCAGCTGCAGGCACCAGAGGCGTATGTGTGAGACGGGGAAGAAGTGGTCGTAGCAGACGTTCTTGCAGCCGGGCTGCTGCGTGTTGCAGGTGAAGTCCGCCTGCTCGTCTCCCCAGACGCTCTCGGCAGCCAGCACCAGGATGGTGATGCGGAAAATGAAGAGGACAGACAGCCATATCTTGCCAAGGCTGGTGGAGTGCTTGTTCACGCCACCCAGCTGGGCATACAATGCCCCCCAGCTCATATTGGTTAATTTTCTTCAGGCCACCTGCACACAGAGAGCCATGTTACATTAAGTCATTTAGCACACTATTTTGTCCAAAGCGATGTACAAGGGAGAGAACAGTCAAGCTAAGAGCAATATAGACCTTGTGTAAAAATAAATACTACTTTACATAAGAAATAGAAAAACTAAATAGAGTAACCTAAAATACAATCTAAGTAGCAAAGCTGTACAAATACATATACACAGTCTTAGCCCTGTAGCTTCTCTGTCATGTTATATATATTTAGTATTTTGCCAGAACAAAGTCAGTAATTAAAATAACTTTTTTGGTGGCATCACTGCTCTCTATGACTCAAAAATCAACACCAGAGACAACTTCGACCCAGTAACAAATTTTGCATGAACAGTCATACAGATTAACTCTGAAAACCAAATCACTACCAGTTCAGTTTAACCTAATATATGTCAGGGGGTGCCCTCCCTATGTTAACAAACACAAAACAGAAACAATGCCCAATTTACCTGACCAATTTTCAAACCATTACACTAAATTAAATTAATATATTCTAAATCTTATTTACCAAACATAATATAAAGCCTAAACATGTCAAAGATGCAAACTAACTGATCAGTTCATGTTATTGGCAGTGGACCTAACAAGTTAGGTAGCTTTTGAATATTCTGAGATAGGGATTACAGGCTTCAACTAAAGTGTTCCCATCGTAGCCTAATCACTAACACTTGAGATAGTGGAGAATTGAATCAATCCAAATTGTGTGCGATTAAAACTAAACAGTACTGTCGGCCACTTAATAGTCAAAAGCCATAGATACCAGACGATGGAATTAAGGGCTACTTCAGAATCGGTTAGGTAGAGTTGAATAGAGAGTTAAGTCAGAGTTCATAAGCAATCGGAGAAAGTGCTTGTTTTTAAATAGTTTGCCTATTTATAAATATGAAGATTGTACTCACTCAGTAAGAAAGATATTAAAAGGCCTCCATCGGCAAAAACGGTGTTGTTTTTGCCCCACAAATGATGTTTTAAGCCCGCTGTATTAGTGGGAACTTGCGTGACAAGACGGCGTCTGAGCTCCGTTCTCGGTGTGCACCTGATTTTTGTCTTGAGGATGAGCATGAGGGGTGGAGCCCCCACTCCTCAGCACAGCTACGGAGTCACATCCGGTAGAAGTTTCGTTCAAACAATTCCAAGGTGAAATACTTCAAGAATATTGTGGAAAATTGCTCCTTCAGCATTACAGAAGTTAAATAATGTATCTCTTTGGTGGGTGTCGCTGAACAGTTCTCTGATATCGAGGTTTCAGTGGCTTATTTGGACGAGTTAAATAGATTTTGTTATTTAACATTATTATTCAAATCATTATATTCATATATCATGTATTATATATAACATACATAAATAAAATAAATGGAATAACAGCTATAAACAACTATATGAAATGCATTGAACTTCTGTGCCAAAGAAAGTGTAATCAAGACTTGAGGTTATAATATATAATCAGCAGTGGTGTAGTCAGGGGTATATGCAGGTATATGGAGTATACCCACTTCTTTTTCTGTCAGCATGGAGTATACCCACTTCTCAAAACAAGGCGTTTATCCTGTGGTGTATGGGCTGCTTAAAAAATAGTTAAGAGTATACCCACTTCTCCCGGGACCACTACACCACTGATAATAGTATTTGCCACAAATAAATTGCGATTCTGATTGTACAGATGAAACCCAACTGAACCAACTTGGTGTTTAAAATGGATTGAAAGAAATAGCTTTACTCTGCTCAAAAATCACAACAGACTGACCAAGCTAAGGCCATGATTATTTATTTAAATCTATTTATACATTTTCATGAAAAAGTCAGCGTAACAATGAATCATACTAAGAACATAATGAATCACTGTAATCGCTTCATTAAATCTATCCAATTCATTTCAGTGCTTGGCCATGTACCTGCAATTGACTCAGATTTCATTTTGTGGTTAGATCTCTCTGCCAAAGAGCACTTTTGGCAGGCTTCCCTGAAGGCTAGTTTTGATATCACTGAGAGGGCAGAGCACCCTGCATTCTGGTCCACAGTCGGGTTGACCAGGAGGGCTCCGGCGGAATTCTGTTCCGAGACCTGCACCCTCCCTCCCGCCTCCTCCCTCCGCCCTCCCCAGTGCTCCCCCTGCCCTGGAGGTCATCAGGGGTGCAGCGTTAGCTCATTTCTTCAGCTTGGCAAGGGCCATCAGGAGTTTGTCCCTCCTCTCTCTCCTGGCTGAGAGGTGTTCCTGGTCAGCGGGGATGAGTTCACAGATCTCCTGTGGAGGAGCAGCACACAAAGGGACGGTGTCTTTCAGGATATTTTCATCTGAACTTCAATTTAGTGCTTGTAAGTTATCACTTATACGTTATTAGTACTTCTATCCATATTTACAAGTAGTCTACAAAAATAATCTGAGGTCATCCTTGTGTACAATGTAGGCTATTAAGGTTGCTTTTTTACCCTAAACTTTCAGGCTGTGAGGAAAAACCTGATAAACACTAAATGAAACTATGCACATCCACACATACTTTGTTGACCAGCGCAGCTTCCTCTCCAGCGAACTCAGGTATAGGCCCAAAGGATGACAGCACTCTCTTCATGCCCACGCGATAGCGCTCAAGATAGTCCTCTAGACCTACAGAGATGAGAGAATCACACCCATTGTTTTTGTGTCTTAAAATAATTTGGTTCAACATTGTAACCATTCTAACTAGGATAAAAGTGTACATTTGAAAAGCATTGTTTTTCCTTGACATCCATATTTTACTTCTAATGAGCCAAATATCCCATTAATACAGAAATATTGAATAAAAATGCCAATAAGGGATTGGGGGGGAAAACATATTTGTTTGTTATATTGTATCAGTTATAGAGGCTTGATTATATGGTCCTGTGTCATAAGGGTAATTTTACGTAAAGTATATCCGTTTACAGATTGCAGAGCGCGTGTTCAAAGATGTGTGTCATGTCCACCCTGCCACCTTACTTAAAATCCACTTTTATGTTCTTAACAGTTGTTACAGTGTTAATTAAGTTATGAAACAGAAGAGGCGAGATTTACTTAATATATAGCCTTCAGGTATGCCTTGCCAAGTCATGACATGCTCTCAAAAATGCCAGGTGGAAATGGTAGACTTCAAAATCACATGCCTCTTTGCCGATCAACAATAAGTAAAACAGAAAAGCTCATTGTGCATTCCTAACGTGGACAGTGGACAGGTTTGTTTCATTATTGTTTTTCTTTTTTGTCCAACACATGGAATGACTAATCAGTGCCGGGTGCAGCCTCTTCCAATGGTTGAGTTTAAAAGGATGCTTGTTCATGCCGGAGGGGAAAGTCTCCAAGCATGACATGAGAGTTTTTATCTACAAACGGTCACGGCCTGTACACTCTGAAGCCTCCCTCTCTCCTGACATTCCAGGGCAAAATAAGAGGTTTGCTTAACACACCAAAAAAAAAAAAAAAACATTTTGTCAAGTGTTCCAAAAACAAGAACGCAAGCTGCAAAATGGCAATGCTTGGAACCCTCTGAAACATTTGGCATTATCCTTGGAACCAGCGTGTCAACGTGAGGCCATCCATTCATCTGTGCCCTCCCTCACATGGCCAGACCAATCCGCAGGCCCACGGTCATTCTCCAGATTTCACACTGTCTTCTGATATTCACCATGTCTGTGAGGTCGCCCCCCCCCCCCAAAACCCACACAAAACACATATATATATATACGTAGCACATCCTCTGATAATAACGTGCTTGTTTACCCTGTCACACATGCCTGTTAGCTCCGTCACGCACAGCTGCATATGCACAGGACATGTGAGGCACATGGTCTAAATGTGACAAAATAGTTTGGTATTTTTGTTGGCTATGGTTATAGTTTTTTGAAATATAACATATGCATAAATAAACTCTAGGAAACAGAGCATTATAAAACAACTATTCAAAAATACTGGTCCAATACATAAATAAATAATAGTAGTACTACTACTACTACTACTACTACTACTACTACTAATAATAATAATAATAATAATAATAATAATAGCAATTACCAAAACTATTAAACTTTTTATGTTGACACAGAGTAAAGAGTGGAGTGAGTAGTCTCTAAGATCTTGTACCCACAGAACTGTTGTTATGTTTAAAATTGAGGACTCTTGACATGCCTTGTGGTGCATTGAGGTGCATAGTCTCAACCGGACCAATGAAGGCGTAACGCATGCCCAGTCCTTCGGTCATCACCAGGTCTATGTCCTCCACTGAGATGATTCCATCCTGGAAAAAAAATCAGACACAGAGGCAGAAAATGATGAAAACATCTTCCTTCTGCATTTACCCTCCATAATCATGGCCCTGACTCAAGAACCAAACCTCTTCCTGTCCATTTGTCCATCACTTAGGGCCCAACCCCGTCCCTTTTCATCCCATTAGCACGTCGCTAAAGCATCTCCCACCATATTGGGTTTCGCCAATCATCTGATTCTGTATCGGTAGGATAATGGGAAGGCACTCTGGAGTGGGGAGGGGGGGGGGGGGGGTTGGCCACTGTGCCAGGACAGGGTCTACCTACCACTCCGATTACCTGAGGTTACGGATATCCACTGGCCGGACCAGGTGAAATCAAAGCTCGAACACAGAGGGAGCAGAGAGAGGAGGGAAGAGTGTTTAGGATGGGGAGTGGTGGAGGGGGACAGGGTGGTCTTTGTTCTTTCTTTTTTTGGGGGCAACAACGAGTCCGTTATCTCACTGTTGCGAGACGGCAGCCAGGCTGGGGCAGAGGGAGAACCGTGAAAAGAGGCCTTTCCTCCGCAGTAATGACCAGGGACAACAGTGTGCTTTCTCAGGTGATCCACTTTCCACTGCTGGCTCCCTCTCAAAGCTCCATCCTGGACCATACTTGTGTGTGTAGGCATGGTTGAGGGGTTGCCTGTGTGCGTGTGTGTGTTTGATTCAGTGACAGTGACAAGGTCTTTACAGAATGACTGACAGTTGTTTGTTCGGTAAAAAAAAAAAAAAAGATTAAACAGATAAACAGTTTAAATCTATTGTATTCACTTTTTTTGTTAGACGCAAGACCGTAATAGCGCTGTTCACTTTAAAATGCCTTGGGGGTCAATATGTGACTCGAGAATTTTTGTTCAAGATACGAACATGGGTCTTTTGGGCAACCTACTATTACCTGTTTGTGAACACACTGTAGATGTCAAGCTTCCCCTGAAGGGTTATGAGGTTGGCCCTAGCGGACCTCCTTCAATGTCTCAGTGTGCTGTTAAGCGGGGAGGCTTTGCACATCAGAGGAAAAGGTGAGGGCTTCACCAAACACCAGGTTAGACCACATTCTTCACCTACATCTCAGCTTCTTATGTACCTGTGCATTTTCTTCAACTTGAAAAGTCAAATGTCTTTGTGTGTGTGTGTCAGTTGTTGTTTGGTTCCCATGATAAATATACAGCAGTGTTGTGTTTAGAGCAATGCACATCTTTTAGTCATTGCACATCTTCATAAAGTTCAGGTTCCCTATACATGTAGTCCTCACTGACCCCAATGTTTCTGTGTCAATGAAAACAATACATTATTATTTCCTCAATTAACATATTCAAATTATACAGAATTCTTCATTCTGTCCTTTCAGTAAGAAGACACCTTGTAAAACTCATGGATGTTTATAAATAATTAATGGATCCTTGATGTACCCTCTCATAAATAGCTAGGCTGTGACTTCAGCCAGTTTATTGACAAGATTATCTATGGGGTTGTATTTGCCCTGTAGGTCTTTCTTAAGGCTTCTTCAAATGTCGGCCACAGGCACTTTAATGTTTTGACCAGAAAAAAAGGATGCTTTACCGCAGACATTACATAAACTGAAATACTGCTGCTCAATATTGTCATGAAGTTTTATGAAATTCTTAATAATTAAAAGTGAAATTCCTTTTGGCTGATGGAACCTCAGAGCCAAAGTTTCTTTGTGGAATGATGGAACCAATAAGTTACCAGGGTCTACATTGTGTGGGTGACCACAAGCATGGTCCCTAACGCTAACATGTAACCACACAAAGTAAAGCGATAATAGTGATCCATCCAGTATCTCTAAAATCATTTACATGACAGTGAGATAACACAGCTACTATCAAGACATACCTGGTAGTGACTTAGGCCACAGACTACAGTTTCTGTCTGACACAAATGAAAACTGAGACATCTACATCTCAAAGCCAGGGCAGGACGGCGTGGTTCTCCTTTGTTAATGAAGGATCATAGGAAGTGTCACAGCCTACTTTTTATCTGTGAATTTGCATCTTTTCGTAGTGGAGGCTTTGCGGTCACCTGATAACAACATTGTTTCCTGCCGCAATAAACAAAAAATGCTCTGTCAGCTGAAAGAAAACATTCTTTGTGACTGAACTAGTATCGAGGTCAGCTGCAATTTATGATTAAATCTGTCCACTCTTGACGAATCCCCACCTACAAAACATGCATCCTAAGAAAATATATATACATCAATCAGCTGACCTAAAACCTGATCAGCTGATCTAACAGTCAACTGACTCTCAACTAGCTAGGCTTGTCATTATGTTAAGCAGAGAGAAGCCATGTCACAGACACGCATCAGTTCTTCAACAAGATTTAGTCTCAGAGATAACACCCAAACATCTTCAGGTCACATGTCTAATAACATGCATGTAATAATAGATTGCATCATCACATCTTACTTAAGAGACTGCTGTAGGCCATCTGCACGAGAGAGTTAACTCTCTCACACACATGCACACACACACAAGAGTTATGACTGTGAAGGTGGCAGACTCGACCCTCTGGGCTGTTCTTATCTGGGGTGGTCTGAGCTCATTCCTCTCAGCATTCCTTCACTCACACTTGATTTTCACCTCAGGTGAAAAATATAAAGCATGCATGTGTGCGTGCGTGCGTGCGTGTGTGTATGTATTGAACTGGTTTGAACTGGACAAATCCTCTCCTCTGTCACACCTAATAGGTGAGGGTTCAGGGAGGTTACGTGTAGACAGTAGTAATAAAGAAAAACTCAGTACAGATGAATAGGTCCCTCCTGTGCCCTATAATTATGGACGTCACTGCAGCCACCAGCAGTTATGTCAATCCCAGCA
>NC_137924.1:26266052-26301052 GCF_963457725.1 Sprattus sprattus
TATTTGCTCAATTGTAATGAATACATCTGAATGACCAAAAACCAGCTGGATGAGATGCATTAAAACCAGTAATACAAGTATTCCACGTATTTTAAACTTGATTCTCAGGAGAACTAAGAAACGTCACTATTAGCACATGGGGCAGTTAGGACTGTCTGGTTATTACCAGAGGGTTAGTTATGCATAGCTGCCTGGGGTGCAGGAGAAAGGAGGGACACATAGGTCATTAAGCGCGATGAAAAAGAAAAAAGAACATTTGACATGACGTCTGCTCCGCTCCCATCTGATGCTTAGACACCTGTAATTAATCACACTTGTTCTCAAGTAGCTGATGACTGGTGGAGAACAATGGGAAACACATGGAACAGTACCCCAAGGCTGAACAGGTAAAGGTGACATGGCTGACACACCTTTCACTAATACAGAGAATACAAACAGAGAACATGTGTGACATCACAGCTTTCTTTCTCCCCCCCCCCCCCCAACACATACTACGGTCCTTGCATTGATTACACGCACAGCTGTTCGATACACTGTAATGATTCATTCCATGAGTAATGGTCCATACCAGCCTCACCATGACCCTTACGTGGGCAGGCTGGGGGTACATCCCCAGGAAAAGTAAAGAATGTAATTTAATGAAACCGGAATGTTACTCCTTTGGAATGTTTACTCTAGACATACACTGTCAGAACGACTCAGGGGGTGGTGGAAGGACACCTGACTGGTTTGTCAAAATATGGCCCTCATAACAAGAAATATACAGGGGATCCTTCTTAAGAACCTTCCGATAATGTACAAAATATAAAAATGAAGAGCTTATCTCAAGTTGCAAGTTAACCGCTGATTCAACAAATGTATTTAATGTAATGATATACGCAAGTGTTTTCATGTGTTTTGGGAGCCCCAAGGCAAATGCCACTCAGAAAAATGGTAATGTGAAACTAAAATGCTAATTAACAGCTCTCAGTGACACAAAAGGCAGAAGGTTTTAGTGGCAAAGAAAACAAATTGTTCTGTCTCCGGACAAACCGTTTAAAATAGTTCTCTTGAGAAAACACAACCGGTTGACCTAGGGAGGCAGACTGTCGCTGACAGAAGGCAAGATTGTTGTGGCGATGTACCTGGACGAAGAAGGCGCCCTCTAGTGCCTGCTGCAGGTCATCGTGGCTGCTGAGCAGGGCCAGCTGCTCTACCACACCCAGGCTGCCCCTCAGCATTTGGGCTTGATGCAGCTCCTCCATCTGCTTCCTGCACACAACAGAGGGACACGAAAATACACATTATTAACATGTACACAAACACTAACTCAGCACACTTGACAAAACACACATACATGCATACACATGAAAACGTGCATCTCATATGTCACAAATCAAGGAGCACATGCCCCTATTCTCTGAACTGAAAAAAACTGAAGACCTAAAGCACATCATTTTAAAAGTCTAAAAGGCTGTGGGTGGGGTGGGAAACACTGGCACTTTCACAAGCTTCTTATGAATGACAAAGCAGACAAAGTCAGGCGACGAAGGAAATGTTTTTTGTCGTCTAGCTGGTTTGCATATGTTGTACTACCTGTCCCACATTCTCAGCTCTTCAGTGGCACAACGCAATCTGAGTCAAAATGAATTTTAAACTAAATATAAAAAAACGATGAACATTTAAATATATACCTTAAGACCACAAAAACAGACCTGACTTATGAGAACTAGAATGTTAATTGATGGATTTGCCTCGCATATTTGGATACTGTTGCACTCCCCCTACTGGCAGCCAAGGGATATTACACTGGGACAAGGAAAACGCTTTCGCTCTCATACTTGCCACCTGCTGGCTAATGGGAGTATGTAGGGAAATTATGATTCCCCTTGAGGTCTGTTCAGATGGGTTGAACCAAACCTACACATTTAATGAACAAACATTTCTCCCATTCAGTGGTTAGTGGCCCCATATCAACCTCTCACCTCCTTGTCCTTGGCACACATGCACAAAAATCTGTTGTAATCTGTTTGAGTTTAATGGTCAAGCAGAGTGGATCAACAATAAAGTGAATAACTGTGATTCCCCTATATAACACAGTTTGTCAGCATCATAAATACATTGTTTGCCATTCCATTATACCAACCACCATTCTAGGCCACGCAAGTTAGACCTGCACCCAGCTAGAACTATCTCCATTGAAACATTCATGCTCTATTTATTTTTCATTTTGGGTTAATGAGACATGATAAGCCAAAGTGGACTGTTGGTCTCAGCAGAGCCCATTCAAAGAGGTTTTATTTCATCATAGCATTGTCATTTCAGATAATTTACTAACAAAAATAAAGTTGTCAGAATTACAGCAGTTTACGATTCCAATCCACAGTACTTTTTGTCAAATTCAGTGAATAAAACTTCACGCTTCACTAGCTGTTGGTTCAGTGTGTGTGCTCAAAAAACGTGATCACAGTTCGGCTTTGTAAATTGAATCAAACAAAGTGGCTCAAACTGAGCTATTAACAGTTCCAGACAAACAACACATTGCGTTTGAAGCTTGGAAGGGCAAGGTGCAATTTATTTATTAAAATATCAACAACATTTGACTAGAATCACGGCCTGGACCTTTAAAACCCATTATAACTCGGTTAGTCAGTTCCCAGTGATAATAGTTTCCCATTAGTGGTAGTTCTCTGAAGTAAATTTTTAATCCATGACAAAGCAGGCCTACACCTGGCCACAGGGTGTCTGCATGCTCTCAGTGCTAAAATTCAGAGGACCAGTTAATATTTTTCTTATTTTGCACTGACCTGATCTCTGTGATGGCCTTGGCTGCCTGACCAGGCTGGTTGTCGTAGATATTCACCTTGTAGCCCCCACTGAGGAACACCATGGCCCAGGACCGTCCAATTAGCCCACTGGAAAAGATGGTGAACAGCAAGGACTACACAATTACATTCAACCAGAAAAGCAATCACTCTAATCTAAAACAAAAACAAATTAAACTAAGAACGTTTTCACCATGCTCTTCAAATATGTTTAAAAACGCACCTAAATTTGAGTTAAACATCTTAGTCGCGCATAGAATATTTGCTCTGACTACTGTCACAAGAGGAAATTATGCCCCAGTAACACAAATCTGAAAAATTCAATTTCCTTTTAGGAAAATAAGCGCCATTGACAGGACACGAACAACAAAACAAAGCAAAAAATATATTCTTAGACAACGTGACGTGAGTGTGAAGTGAAATCTTTTATATTCACAACTGCGGGTGCATGTGTAGAATGCTGAGCTGCAGAAAAGTGTCCCCATTCCATGAGATAGCAAATCCCACGCAAGAACATTCTGTTGTTCAGTCAGCTGATTTATAACTATTAGTGTACATCGATTCAGTCGAACAATCAATTAAACAAAAGTGTAAAACTATTAATTTATAGCAGAGTGACATTATTGTATTGCTTGGCTGTTAACGTAGGACTGAGTTCGAAGTTCAAATTATAGACAACAAAATCTAGCTAACTACACAAGCTCCCAATTACTATGACATGCACCACTCACCTTCCAACGATCGTGATTGTTTTATTTCCCTTTGGATTACTCATTTTCAGGCAGTGGTTGTCTCAAATGAAATGACTGAATTCAGAAACAGTACATAGCCTTGCATAAACATCAGGCTACCAGCTAATCACATGAACAGGGGGCGGGGCGTGGATGTATATGGACGGTGTCCTGTAGTGGTCAATGTAAAGCTCAATATCTGAATATTGTTTTGTATGCCAGACGAATTTGCAACTTATCTGAATTAATTTGGAGTAGAATCCGTTAGGTTTGTAGCTAGCTCTTGTAGTTCGTGTTAGGGCTATTTATAAAATTCGATGTAACTGGTTTGACTTCTTACTTGCATCACTGGTATGAAAGGTGTTCTGCAGCTAGGTAACGTAGCAACGGCGAAAGTAGTCAGTTTAACCAATAGCATTGCGAGAAGAGTAATTGAGTAAACATTAGACCAACCAGAGTTGGAGTAAATACACCCGCCCATTCAATGTTGCGTCTTGTTTGGTGTCTAGTAGTCCCGACAGGATTTAGCAAACTAGCCAAGGGTCTAGGGACACAGGTAAATTCATTTGAGACAGTTATAAGGCACCTACATTGTTTGAGATTATTAACGTTTTGTCCTCTGTTTTAATTTTCATTGTAATGTGTGGAAAGCCGCCTCTGTTTTTCTGAGTGAACTGTTATTTTGCTGATTTTTACGAGCATTCCCATTTATCTTGCTAGCATGCTTAGCCTCGTTATCTAGCTGTAATGATAAGTGGAAAACGATGGCTAGCGATAATTATCTTGATTTAACTGAATGTTGAAAAACATTCCATGCTATCCATGGAGTTGGCACGCATGGTTGATGTTAGTTGGAACTGTTGCTATGTATCTTTCAGTACAAGTAGCTATAGTAACGTTAAACAACTTGGTTGATTAAATAACGTTAACCAACTTAGTTGTTCTTTGTGCATTGTAGTTGTTTCCCAGGTGCATAGTACGGAATATTTCTCGGTGCGAGCGCATAGAAAACCATGGAGAACGTTCATCTCGCTGCAGAAAATGAAGATGACCTGTACTCGGGCTATAATGATTACAACCCAACCTTTGATAACGAGGTAAACACAAGACCAATTTGACATTGCTTTGCAATTTGTGCGGTGTACTGTACTTACTGACTAATAACTATTATCTTTGAAGGAACTTGATAATGACATTGGGTTCCAGCAAGCTGTCAGAACTAGCCATGGGCGAAGACCACCTGTGAGTAGATTTTAGTTTTTGTGTGTTACTGCACAAAATATAATTTCTTGCTCCGTTTGAATATTTCAGTGTGGATCATAGAATATTATCCTAACGGTTTTGCTTGTCATGATTCTTCCATACCTGTTTCATTGCCCCAGATGACCGCCAAGTTCCCTGGCACAGCTATTGGAGCCCGGCCTGTGGGGACCTCTTACGGGGTGAGAGAGCTTGTCTGTGTGCCTGAATGTCACCATACTAGCATCACTGAGCTACTCTAAACTAAATCACTCCGCATTCTCAAACACAACATCTTTAAGAGACACCCATTTAAAAATAATGACTTTGTATTTGCATCACCACTGGTCATATTGTCTCATAAGAGTGTGTTCATGTATCTTGCACACTGACGACAGTGTAATATCCCCAGTTAAACGTCTTAGATGAAGTGTCAATAGTAATGGCTAAGTTCAGAAGTTGATGTGAGCTTTCAGTGTGTTTGCTGTTTTCACACACTCAGGTAGAGAGCAGTCAGGGCGGAAGGCTTTTGAAGGTGAGGAAACTAGTAATGGTCTGTTCACTTTGAGGAGAGAGGAGAGGAGAGGAGCTGAGAGGAGAGGAGAGGAGCTGAGATGAGATGAGATGAGATGAGATGAAGGGGGAGTTAATGAATTCGACAACACTATGCGCATCATCTATCTGTCTGTCTGTTCATTCGTTCATTGCGTTAATCAATGTGTGTTATTGTGTTCGTTTTATCTCACATGTAATTGTTCCTTCCACGTGATGCTAGCAGGCCAGGGCTCAGATGAGCTCGTCCATGGGTCGGCCGATGACTGGTGCTGTGCAGGTGAGAACCCCTCACTGTCTCTCCTGAAATATTCCTGACAGGAAAAATTCACCTCATAAATATAGTAACAACCAATCTATTATAATGAGACTTGTTAGAGTCAGTGTTTGCAAAAAGGTTATATGGAAGACAAGAAGAAACTCGGTGTTTAAACTCATGAGTTTTTTTGTTCTGTCTTTGCATGCAGGATGGGGCAGCTCGACCTATGACTGCAGTAAGGGCAGCAGGATACTCCTCTGCTTTGACCAGAGGTAGAGACAGACGGATGTCTCCAAATAGTCTTTCCATTAGCAATTCTCATTTTGAATTACCCGTTGGTCTCAATGCCTGTGTAACACAATTGTAGTTACTTGCCAGTATAAATCAGTGCTGATTGTATTTCCTTTCTATTTTCTCAGGTTCAACCTTTGATCCACTGGGTCAGTCAAAGGGCCCTGCCCCAGCGCTAGAGGCAAAAATTGAAGACTCGTAAGTTTAAAGAGTTGCTACTTGTATAAAATATATATTTTTATATATACTAATATGAATTTTATACTATACATTATATGAATGTGTTCTAACAGTCCATTTGATGAAAACCTTATCCTGTCTGCTTTTGATGTTTCAGCCCAGAGGAGAAGATCAAGATCCTTGAGAAGAAGGTGAATGATTTGATTGAGGAGAGCTGCATGGCTTACAGTCGGGGGGACCTACAGCTGGTGAGTCAGAAGGGTGTCCTCTTGGGTCACAGCCTTGCTGGTTATATCCTCATGTCCATATTAAAATGTATTTATTTTCTGGTATTTCCGGAAGCTTTTCACAAGGTCTGAAGTTCTGAATTTCTCCACCTCAGACTTGAAAACGAGGCGATGTATAGAAATAATTCTAAAAAAACCGCTTTAAAATGTATGCAGGCTCTACATCAAAAGCACGCAGTGGGAGAAGAAACAAACTATAACCACAGCTGGCCACTGTTTTGCTTGAGGTCCTATCCAATATGGCTGTGGCTGAGCTTGATCACTGTTATATCTACACTTAGTGTTAGGAAGCAAATAAAGTGTCTTGTCAACCGTATTACACATTCAGCAAGACCTTAATATACCCCACTCTGAACTCTGAAGTGCACCAAAGTTAACACTCCCTTGTTTCTTGTGTGTATGTAGTCTCTGGAGAAAGCCAAGGAAGCTGGAAGAAAGGAGAGAGTTCTTGTGAGACAACGAGAGCAGACAGGAACCGCTGACCATATCAATCTGGACCTCACCTACTCTGTGAGTTTTGAAGTTCTTCCTGTCTGGGGTCACAATAGATCAGAAAAAAAACTGAGTTGAAAAATGCTGACAATGTCTGTGATCTCTACACAGGTGCTGTTTAATTTAGCCAACCAGTACGCCAACAACGACATGTTTCAAGAGGCTTTGAACACTTACTCTGTCATTGTGAAGAATAAGATGTTTAGTAATGCAGGTGATGTAGAGGTTTTCATGCTCAAATAATTTAGATATGATGATTGTTTGTTAACGTGAGATTATTCTAACTTGATAAATTACTAGAATGTAAAATGCTCAAGATGTCTAATAGATTTAATCTAATTTATGAATATTTTGTCTCCTCGTTTTCCCCCCTCCAAACAGGACGTTTGAAAGTAAACATGGCCAACATCTACTTCAAGCAGAAGAACTACCCAAAAGCCATCAAATTCTACCGTATGGCTTTGGATCAGATATCCAACGCACACAAGGAGATGAGGCAGGACCGGTTTTCTGCTTCTGTTGATTTCTGCTCATTCCCCTAGGCTAGCATCTTCCTCATCATCATTCCCCCTTTGTGTTTGCAGGATAAAGATCATGCAGAACATCGGCGTAGTGTTCGTAAAGATGGGCCAGTACTCGGATGCCATCACCTCCTTTGAGCACATCATGAGCGAGTGCCCCAACATCAAGTCCGGCTTCAACCTCATCCTCTGCTACTATGCCATCGGGGACCGCGACCGCATGAAGAAGTCCTTCCAGAAGCTCATCAGCGCCCCCCTTGGCATCGACGACGAAGACAAATACATCCCAGCCAGTGTGAGCAATGCTGTTTAACGCTGTACATTATAATGCTTGCACGCACCTATTGAAACGTCTGTTGTTGTTGTTGTTGTTGTTGTTGTTGTTGTTGTTGTTGAAGATGATATGTGTTTTTGTTGTAAAGTATGACCCCCATCTCATGAACCCATTATGTGTGATTTTTTGCAGGACGACTCTCACACCAACATGGTGATCGAGGCCATAAAAAACGACCAGCTTCATCAAATGGAGAGAGATAGGTAATCTCACACTGTATGGGTTCATAGGTGTGTAGACTCTGGGGCTAGGACAGTGTCCTCTGGCAGATTCATCTCTAGGTGTGAGTATATATTGACACATGAGTACGAGGGGCTTGAGGCTCGTATAGCATAGGCAAAACCACCATCGCTGCCGCTCGCTAGCAGATGAAGACAAGAAGCATGGCTACTCATACATCACGTTATTTGTTCTCATGGGCTGAAGTGTTTTATAGGTGCAGAAGTCATTTTTAGTTGTCATAGTTTATGTAGCCAGTTAGTTTATGCATTGGTCGGCAAAATCTTTTGGCCATTGCACTAAACACTGAATATATCTCCATGTGTTGTTCCTGTGGTACCAGTCATAAACATAATCTTCATTAGCTCTAAAATGTTATATACCATTTCAACTTTGAGGTGAAGTGAGGCTGTAAACTTTAACACACTGGTAGTCCCGAGGTAAACTCCGGTACCTGTAGGCAGATTGATTTGTTACAGTTTGCCTTCCTATTTACATTTACATGACGCATGATGGTAAAATGGAAGAGATCTAAATCATGGCCACTGTTCTCTTCAACAGAAAATCACTGGCGGAGAAGTATATCATGACATCAGCGAAGCTCATTGCCCCTGCCATTGAGAACAGCTTTGCTGCTGGGTTTGACTGGTGAGTGTCTGTAACATCCCCAGCAGAGGGTGCTGGAGCACCTTTTGCAATGATTAAGCTCAGTCACAAGGGCAAGTGGGCAGTCAGGTAGCAAACACCTTGCCTCATTGTAGTTTAAACTCATGACCCCGTTGGTGCTGGAGTTATTGGGATTATAGTCTAAAGGTGCAATATTACGTATTTCAAGAAGAGCACACAACTGCATAATTCTGAAGGCACAATTTTTCTTTTATATTTCAAAATATATTTTTCAACAGCAAACAATACATATAACCCCCTTAAATCTGGCCCTCTTCTAGTGGAGATAGTTGAACACTAGTGTGTTTCACTACCACTGACATGAGTTTGGTCAATGAGTTTATTGTATCTACAGGTTTATCCACAGTAGCTGGGTTGTTACCCTTTCTGTTGTTTCTCTGGACGACCCCATGAGTCTGTGCCTGCTGGCTGTTTCCCTCAGGTGTGTGGAGATGGTGAAGAGCTCTCAGTATGTGGAGCTGGCCAATGACCTGGAGATCAACAAAGCCATCACCTACCTGAGGCAGAGGGACTTCAACCAGGTGAGACACCAAGGACCAGAACGGACGCAGAGATGCAGGATCTTGTTAGTTATTGCACTCTTAGACTGAAGGGTGTGATCAAGCGTACGCTCAGGTTCTTTGGCTTGTTTTGATGGACTTTTGAGATGGAGATAGACATGGTCATTTGGGCCACTAGATTTATAAAATGCTTTTATCTCTAAAAAAACTCAATGAGAGTACAAAGAACCTGGTTTTTCATGTGGAACAGTTTTACTTTTAAAGACCACATGAAGAACCTCTCCTTTGCTAAGAGTGTGGACCCCACTTTGTTACAGTCAGATGTGCGTTCTTATTATCTGTTGTTAAACTCTTTTGTTACTTCTTGTTACTGGTACTTTTTTTTCCCCTTTGTTTTCCCTTGTTATTTTCTTTCGACTGATTGGCAGTGAGTTGTTTCCTGCTCTCCCCCCTTTGTTGTCTGTCCCTTCCTGCGTGTTCACTGGTCCTGTTTTTTTTTCCTTTTCTTTTTCTTTCTCCACTGTCTATCCATCTGCATGGCTCTTAAGGAGGAGGTATGTGCATCTTGCATGTCCGTGTGGTTGTGCATGGATTCACTGTTGACAGTATCTGCGACTGCAGTAGTTTGCCTGCGTTAAACGGTAGTGGGTTTTAGTTCAGAGACTAGATAGTTGAATGGGATTATCTTTTTTTTTAAGTCTGAATGCAAGATACATTCTAATAAATGTACTGAAAGATAAAATGCATTATCACTCATGTCCCTAACCCTACCATTTACGCCTTACATTAATTACGGGTTCCTCGCAATGCTCTCCATGTCACGTGGCACATAACTGTAATAATGTGGATTTGTCAAATCAGGCTGTGGAGACTCTGAAGACCTTTGAGAAGAAGGACAGCCGGGTCAAGAGCGCCGCCGCCACCAACCTCTCCTTCCTCTACTTCCTGGTAAGAACGGCAGAGTCCAGCTGCCACGGCCTTATTTGGTTGTCATGGTACAGAGCCGTCTGTTAGGTTTCACTGTATAGTCAAGATAGTTATAGATTATTAAGCATAGATATAGATATTAACCATTTGGGAGTGTCTCCCGATACACTGAGCCCCTCCTCCCATCCCTCTCCGACCTACGACCCTACCAGGAGAAGGACTTTGACCTGGCTGACCGCTACGCTGACATGGCCATGACTGCTGACCGCTACAACCCGGCCGCGCTCATCAACAAGGGCAACACCGTGTTCGTGAGGCAGGACTACGAGAAGGCTGGAGAGTTCTTCAAAGAGGCTCTGCGCAACGACTCGTCCTGTACCGAGGGGCTCTACAACTTGGGTCAGTCGCTGTTTATGTACTGGGCACGGGTCACATGGGGGCCTGAAGGACCGGATGGCACGGATTAGCTACAACTCATTCCGGAACTACATGAGTTGCACACACAAATGTTTTTACACAAGCTATGCAATGTTTATTCATCTAAGAAGGGTTACTTATTGATTTGAATTGGAATAATTATCGCTACCTTTACATCAAATACTTAACACAAACACACAAACACATTCATATTTACAAGAAGGTATTCTTTTAGCTGTTGTTATTTATAATGGTATAGTTCACTGAAACAAATGAATGAAGACATTATTGAACGTTGTGATTATTGTTACATCACATAATGGAACCCATCACTCTGCCAAGTACATTTTAATTCAAAGAGATGCAGATATTTAGTTTTTACTTCCTTTGGCAGTATTTTATTGTGTTATAGTTATTTTGGTACTGATGAGTGTGCGATTACTGACTAGGGATGCAAATGATTAATCGACTTTAGATTAATTGTCGATTAAGAGGTTGCTCGATCAAAATGTATTAATCACGATTAATCGCTAGAGGGCGCTAGCGCGAGAGACCGGTTGAAAACAAAATGAAGCGAGCGAAAAGAAGTGCGGTGTGGGACCACTACAACATTGTTAATTCAGGCAAAGAAGTCAAATGTTCTCTGTTTAATGCGGTATTGAAATACAATAGTTCCACTAGCTCACTCAGTTATCATTTGAACACCGTGCATGCTGCTGTCCTGCATGGCACCACCAGTTCACCTGATCAACCTAAAATCACAGCTACACTGTATTATACCTTCTCTCGCTTACTGCCGCGAGGTTAGCTATTAGTTCGTTAGCGGGCTAGCTCACTGAGACTTCATAGAGTTAGCTACCTAGCTCGTTAGCGGGCTAGCTCACCTTGCTATGAATATGAATATCTTTGTCTACTCCCGTGCTAACGTGTGCCCGCGAGTTTGGCTCATGAGAGTAAGTAAGTAAGAGTTGAGTTGGCTATTTAGCTTGATAGCGGACTAGCTCACTCAGGCTTAATGATATTATATACCTAGCTCGTTAGCGGGCTAGCTTACCTTTGCCTGATGGCTTGCCATTAAGAATGTAACTACTCTATCCCTCACTACCGTGAGCGCGAGTTAAACTTCAGAGAGTTGTGTTGGCTAGTTAGCTTGTAATAGCCTAGATGCAGTTTCTTAATCTATAGGCTCAATAATATGCTGTTTGGCTCTCTATTTAATTTCTTCTATTCTTTTTTTTTTTTATGTCTGTTTCAAATGCAAGAACTGAGCCAGTCCATAATTTATTTCTTTGTTTTAAATTAAAGAATGTATTTTGTTATACCATAAAAAAAACTTTTCTGCTTTCTTTTCCTAATGCATAATTACTTGAGGAATGTATAATAGAATAGAATTATCAGAATGTAATGTAATATAATAACTCAACTATTTAGCTGATATTTGTAAAGGCCCTATTGAAACACTGAAACTCAGGTGAAAAACGCCGCTTATCAATTAATCGAAAGTCGATCGATAAGATTATCAACTAATGATTAATGAATTAATCGATAATTTGCATCCCTATTACTGACCCTTGCCCCCATCAGGTCTGACCTATAAGAAGCTGGGGCGGCTGGACGAAGCCCTGGACTGCTTCCTGAAGCTCCACGCCATCCTGAGGAACTGCGCCCAGGTCATGTTCCAGCTGGCCTGCCTGTATCCTTCACAGTAAAGCCCTCAAATAGACACTAAACCCAATGGTCAAGGCTCACTGTAGAGAAGCACGCAGTCACATGTCGACTTTAACACTATTCATAGTTTTCAGTCACGTGACTACAATGGTACCTGGCGGGCAAAGAACAGCGAAACAGCAAAGGTGACGACCAACAGTGGACATCTTTGAGCAGTGCAGTCTACTCAATTACGATTGCCATCAACCACGGATCATACCACTATAGCCAGACAGAGATATCTATAATGATGAAGTCCTCCTCACCTTTTGGGGGAACCAATGCAAGATCAGAGCTGTGAGCTTCGGTGTTCTCTTAGTTATGCATGCCTCAGCCTTGACAAACAAACATTGAAGGATTAGATTCAGAGTGGGGTTTCTTCACCTCTAGGGTTATTTTCTCTTTGAATTTGGCATGAATTAGTCAGCTTTGGCAGTGCTGTGGTTCTCTCCTTTACCCACCGTCAGCTACGAGATGCTGGAGGACCCCCACCAGGCCATTGATTGGCTCATGCAGCTGATCAGCGTCACGCCCACGGACCCCCAGGTGCTGGCAAAGCTGGGGGAGCTCTATGACACCGAGGGGGACAAGTCCCAGGCCTTCCAGTACTACTATGAGGTGAGGGGGACAAGTCCCAGGCCTTCCAGTACTACTATGAGGTGAGGGGGACAAGTCCCAGGCCTTCCAGTACTACTATGAGGTGAGGGGGACACTGGCCCAGTCTTCCATTCTCTGCTGGTACTGCTCCCGATCACCTGTGTGGGGGCAGTACAAAGTGAACCGTTAATCGACTTGCTCAAAGTCAACTGAGAACCTTTTTTGCAACAATCACCTAATTTACGACAGAATTTATATAGATAGATAGATTGATAGATATATAAGGAAAAACTTTGGTGAATGTTTACATAAGTATGAACTTGTTTCAGTCCTTCAGATATTCCCCCTCCAATATTGCCGTCATTGAATGGCTGGGAGCATACTACATTGACACCCAGTTTTGTGAGAAGGCCATTCAGTACTTTGAGCGAGCCACTCTCATTCAGTAAGTACAAACACTCATCCCTTTTTAAACAAATGGCCGCCAGTTTGCCATAGGTAATGGAAAAAAATGTCTCTAGAACTGTTAAATGGTACATTAAGACTACTATATTATGGTGATTTATGCTGCGCTCTAGTTTATTTGACTTCATTGCTGACCTTATACTGAGTTTCATGACAGAATTGTGTAACTCCTCTTTATCTACAGGCCCACACAGGTGAAGTGGCAGCTCATGGTAGCCAGCTGCTACAGAAGAAGCGGTAGGACTTTTACTGTGGTGGGAATACTAATGGATGTTCCTCTGTGGTGAAAGATGTATTAACGTGACATGATTCCTGTTTTTAACCAACAGGGAATTACCAGAAGGCGCTGGACACCTACAAAGACATCCATCGGAACTTTCCAGAGAATGTTGAATGTAATGCGTCTGATTTTACTTCCTGACATCCCATGACATCAAAATTATATGATTTCAGTAAGACGGAGTTAAACTGGTGTGTGTGTGTGTGTGTGTGTGTGTGTGTGTGTGTGTGTGTGTGTGTGTGTGTGTGTGTGTGTGTGTGTGTGTGTGTGTGTGTGTGTGTGTGTGTGTGTGTGTGTGTGCGTGCGTGTGTGTGACTTCCCTCAGGCCTGCGTTTCCTGGTGAGGCTGTGCACTGACATGGGGCTGAAGGAGGTGCAGGAGTACGCCACCAAGCTGAAGAAGGTGGAGAAGATGAAGGAGATTAGAGAACAGGTAGACAACCGGCCTGTCCCACAGACTTCCCCTTATGTTCACTGTTACAAGATGGCACAGGTTCGACAGTATATTCGTCAGTAATTATAATGTCTCTAAATTTGTGTCTAGAATGAACGTTGTTTTGGAAGAATTACAGCTGAAAATAGGGCCCTGGATTAGGGGGCAGGAGAATGAGGGTCAGGGGTGGGGATGGGGGTAATTGTATCTCCCATTCCCCGGCCTTCCGTTACTTGTAGGGCTGGTACTGTTAGTTCCAAAACGTCCTGGTGGTACACCATGTTCCAATGCATTGCTCCACGGTACCAAACTAGAGTACACATCTCGGTTTCATCAGATTCCTGCCTACACCACACAGCTCACACCTCACCATGCCAGCACACTGTGCTCTGTGGCACTAGATAGAACCACACTGCATCTTATTGCATGCTGCTTCAGCAGACCGCGGTCTACAGCGCCATAAAGCGCTGGGTGGCTCTCTAATAACCCCTCAGAGAGAGCCCTGGGTCCAGAGCATATGGTCTGAGGCATGGACCTCTGCCTTGGGACAGTGAAAAGGGACTTTTTGGAAGGAGGGAGGGAGAGGGAGAGAGAAAGAGAGAGAGCGAGAGAGAGTGTGTGTGTGTGTGAAAGAGAGAGAGAGAGAGAGATGATGTCAAGCAGAGCAGTTGGTAAAGAGTGGGATCAAGTCTGACTGTTTAAAAGAATGAAGAACAGCTGTTCCTAAATCAGCCCAGAGATGTTCTTGGAATCCGAAATGAAGAGGATTTGTCTTCCAGACTTTCTCCCTCTTTCTCTTTCTCTCCCTCCCTCTTTCCCTCTTTCTCGCTCTCTCTCTCGCTCTCATTCTCTTTCATTTGGCTGGCTGTCTCTCTGCTGACGTCATCAGAAGTCAACATCAGTGTCTGGTGTTTGCACTCCATGGGTTTTTGCCTGTGTTTTTATCACCATGGCAACTTACAATCATAAGGATGCCAACAAACCAATCTTGAGGATATCTCCCTAATCCCCCCTTACATATCTCTTTCCCCCACACACACACACACACACACACACACACACACACATTCTATTTCCCATACACACACACACACACACACACACACACACAAACACACACACACCGTCTCCAGACGTCTGACGTGAAGTTGAGGGGGGCAGTAGAGCGGGTCTGTCCATTAGGGTGAGGGGTCACTGTGAGTCATACAGAGCGTCAGCCTGATGTTTACCCATCAGTCACTGCACACTCCTCCATGTCAAACATGGGATTAGGGGAGTTTTTCTATCTTGTTCTTATCCCTCCGGTGCTCTCTTTTTTTCTTGGATCACATAGTGTATATTTATTCATATAAAGTTTCTTTTGCTTCTCTCTCTCTTTCTTTCTTTCTTTCTCTCTCTCTCTTTCTGTTTCTGCTTTCACCTCTGAGAGTGTCAAGTCGGGACTAGAGCAGGCAATCATGTTATTATCCCTCTGTTTTGCTGTCATTTGTTGAGTGACAATGCACATGTTTAATCATATGAAGTTTCTCTCCCTCACGCTCTCTCATAGGCTTGAATAGTGGTTCAATAAACAAGTGTTAAACCACACACGCTCTCTGTCTTTGTCCCTCTTTTTCCTTTCCCTCTCTTTCTCTCTCTCTCTCTCAGAGGGTAAAGTCGGGGCGAGAGAGCAGCGCTCGTGGCCGTAGAGAGGGCAGTGCTGGCAGTGGTAAGTGTGGCCTATTCACTCGGACTCCCTCTGTCATCCGAACATCCGGGACCTCACTACTTCCACACACTCTCAATACCATGTCCATGATCGTTCCCTTCGGCTGGACTTGCTTGCGCTAATGTTAATTTTGTCTCCCCTCAACCTTTTCGCTCACGGTGAAAGCAGCCAACACACAACCCCTTTGCACTCCACCTAAGAGCTCCAGTGGTATGGCTTCGCCTTACCTATCTTAACCCATACCCTCACACCATTTAGCGTTAGCATTCATACCCATTCCCCAGCACCATTTAGAGCTAGCATTCAGACCCATAGCCTAGCACAGTTTAGCGTTAGCATTCAGAGCCCTGCTGAGTCCTGGTGGGAACGATTAGCCTGTCTGTCTGTCTGTCTGTCTGTCTGTGAATTCTCCTCTTAGCACTTAAGTGTAGGTTGTTAACCTGTGTTTGAGGACCTAACTGACGTTTCATGGCCAGTGAGAAGTGTTTGTTATGACAAGCAACAAAGTGAGTGATGAGTGAAAGTGTAGACTATGGAAAGCATTGCTTAACCCTCCAGGGCCTGAGGAGACCGTGATGCTGTGAACAGTATACCAACTAGCCTCAGCTTTTTAACAGTCCCTGGCAGAAACCACAGACTTTGATGAGCTGCAAACCGTTAAAGAATTCCCTGGATTCTTTTCAATTTTGTGTCTGCCTGCTTGCCAATTGCTTCCCATTCTAAAAGTGTTTTGAATTGAGACATTTTTGCCTATTCCAGTTGATGAAATTTGTAGGAATTAACAGAATGCAAGAGCTACAGGAAGCAGAGAATAAGTTGACAAGAATCCTGACTGTTCCTTTAACCGTAGCGCTGCTTGAGCGCTTTTTGCTATTATTAGGTTAGACTGCCATCGTAGTTAACAAGGGCAGACCAGAGTAGCTAAGCACACTGACGTCTTCAATGCTTTATTTTAAAGGCCTGGCAATAATTTCACTATCTTTGTGTTTTTATTTCAGATTTCGAGGTTAGACCAGGTGAGAGATGCAGATCAGGAAGAGATAGTCAGACAGACACAGACACAGACACAGACACAGACACAGACACAGACACAGACACAGACACAGACACAGACACAGACACAGACACAGACACAGACACAGACACAGACACAGACACAGACACCATCCTTTCACTGTTTATCCTTCACATGGTAACCTTTCACTTCACCTTTTAACAGTATCCATTCTTGTCTTTCGCTGTGTGTCTCATTCTGTTCTCTTTTGTTTCACTGCGTCCTATTCTTTTCTCTTGTCTTTCGCTGTGCGTCTCATGTGTTCTCCTGTGTCTCCTCCTGTATCCACCTCATCTCTCTGGACACCCGGTGTGGAGCTGCAGCCTCTTCCAGTCTGGTCCACACTCCCCCTAAGAGAGTGCCTGGTAGGAGGCCTGAAGATGAATACATTTTATATAGATTAGATTTTACAATAGATAGATTCAGACAATATATTTTCCTCCGAGTTGCAGAGAGCCTTCAGAGTCTGCATTAGTGTAGGGCAGATGCACAACCCACACCAGTAGTTTCAGTTTATGGTAGAATTGGTCTTCATGTGGTGTGATAAAGCCAACAGCTACACATAGAGTGTTGAATCAAGATCAATTAGAGCAGGCTACCACTCTGCTGCCTTGAGGTTGTTGACTACTCGTGTGTGTGTGTGTGTGTGTGGCTCTAATCGTAATGTTTTTTTGCTATTGTCTCCCTTATGGATCACAGACACGGATATGAGAACAGGTGAGAAATGCAGTATAGTGGGTAGAACATCAGGGAACGTTTTCTTATGAGCAATCACTGGTCTGTACAGATCATCAGCTCAGTTAACCAGACGGTCTCTTTTTATATTTATGGAGAGTCTTAATGGTGCAGTTTGTAGTTTTTGATTTGACGAAAGTTCCTCTAGGGCATGAGTTATTTAAGCAATAAGCCCCAAGAGGCCGTGCTTTGCGCTGATTTTAGGACAGGTAAGGGAGTTGTTAGGCACGACGCGAAGCGGAGTGCCGTTAAACCCCCTTACCTGTTCTAAAATCAGCGCAAAGCACGGACTCGCGGGGCTTATTGCTTTTCTAAACCTGTTACTACACATATTTGATATGGTTTCATAAATAAAGACAATTCAATTTAAGAAACAATAGTTTAATGATAAACCGTCATTCTTCCGCCACTAAAAATTATAGTTCCTAAATAAATCGTTGCCACGCAACCCTTGAAGCAACGCAACAGCCAGATGGAACACTGGGTATGAAATGCGCTGTATGAATGCCTTGCCATTCGCTGCGCAGTAATATGGAATGTAATCAGGTCAAATTGTAAGGTAATGCTGGGTTTTACAACGGCTTTTAGCCAATCACAATCAAGGATTTGAACAATCAGGTTTAGAAGTAATATTGTTGGAAGAGTGATATGATGATGTTCTGCATTATCTGTGAGCCCGACCAAATGTTGTTTTTGTGTATCAGGTGGCTTTAATCAGGTGTTTGTGTTTGTTGTTTAGAAAAGTAAACAAATGCAACAAAATTTCCTGCAACAGAAAAACAAGATGGGTGGAATTTACAAGAATATTGTTAAACCCTAGCTGTAATCATGTCTTCAGAATTATGTCAACATTATGCCTCAAAGGTGCAGTCAGCGATTCTTATTCTTATACACTTTTGGCAAACCTTGTGCAAAACCGATTTGTGGACTGTCTCTTGAACGTGTTTTAAAATCTTTAATAAAAAACAAACTAAATTGGGAACTTTAGCTCTGAAACTTTTCCACCTATCTTGCCATCTCTTCCCATTCACCCTCATGATTTTCTCATGAAGCGTTCCCCCCCTGGTCTCTCCTGCTCTGTTTCGCTCCACTGAGCCTTCTCTGTTCTCCTCCTTCTCTGTTCTCCTCCTTCTGCTCCCCCTCTGTGGCTCTGCAGTCCCTCACTCTGAGGCTAAGCACAGCCCCGTGCTGGAGCAGGCTAGAGGTACGTACCTGACTGCTCTCTCCACCACTCCAATTCAATTCCTTTATTTTGCCATGTACACAAGTACTAGGAATTTTGAATGGTATTCTCCATGCAGGCTGGAGCATTACAAATAGAACATAGAACAGAACAAAGGGACTCACCTCTCTTTGTAAAGTACCTGTGGTCTTTTGGCCCCTGCTCACGCAAACACATCATTAACACAGAGGGCCAAACTAGTCTATACGTTTGGACATTGTGTGATAAGGTATTAACTGCAGATTTGTATTTATTTATTTATTTATTTATTTATTGTACGTGGAAAAAGTGTGTATCCTGGAAAATATTGCACATTGTGAGACCTGTACAAACAGCACTACATAAGACGAGGCCCTTCCAAAGTAACAGCGTGGTCTACACTGAATGCCAAACTGTCAGATTCCTGAGCGCATTCTATCGAGCTGCTGCTAGGCGCTGCTCGCCACAAACGGACCCCTTTTCCCCAGCAGCCTGCGGGCTCCAGCCAGAATGTGTGCTGTGGCTGCAGCGAGCAGGAGCAGAGCCGACAGGCGCTCTCAGGTGTTTGAGTACGGCCTGGATTGTGTATGTGTGTGTGTGTGTGTCTGTGGAGCTCAGCAGATGCTGCTTTCACTCCGCCCTTAAGCTCTCACAGAAGACTTATTATTTACAAGGAATATACGGTTTTCACACGAGTATGAAGTTCCTCCCATCTGAAACATTCTATTTTGTACTTGTAGCAGGTGAGAAGAGACATTCAGACGACTGCCAAGGGGTTTATTGACACAATGCTGGGGGAGTGCATGTTTGAAATATCTGCGTTCGCATCATTATAAATGTGCTAGAGAGACGAAAGTCAGCCACAGTTTTCTGGCCTGGAAGCAGATGTAGTTTTATGGAACAGGGGGGCCTTCTGAAGGGGTCAGGGTCAGCTGGTGGAAAGAATGAGATGAGAAAGGTCAGGGTCAGCTGGTGGAAAGAATGAGAGAGAAAGAAGGGATCGTTTCCAGTTCTGAGAATCTTCCACTATCGCTATGGTTACGTGGTGACCATATGCAAGGGGCTTGAGTGCCACGTCTGCCTCTCGGTGCTGGTGTAATTCCGAGCCAGGACGCTAAGCAGAGCCAGGCGACGGCTACTCCCTGCCTGAGAGCGAGAGAGATGTTGGCCTCTCCACACCGTCCTCCTGCAGCTCATAAGAAGGAGGAGATGTTCCCAGCAGTCAGGAGAGCAGATCAAGGGGTCATTTTCAGGCCTACCGTTTTTTTTTGAGACAGGAGACCAGATGGGTTCAGTTATTACCTAACATCAATTACACCATGCATGTTCTTATATGACTTGGAAGATGCTTAACAGGTCCTACACACGTGTGTATGTGTGTATATAAGTACATCTAAGAGGTAAAATATAGATATACATCTATCTGATGTAGGTACTCTATATAAATACAATAGACACAATATATCTATATTGCAAGACTGAAAATATACCTACAATATAGTTAATTATAGTACAGTTCATTAAACAGTTCATTATAACATGCTTAATTTATCAAGCAAAAAAGTAAATGCACATGGGCAGGTCAGTGAGTGGTGCATGCCATGCAAGGCTTAATGTTTCACACTGGTGTTCTCTCATAACACAGACAGCAGCCACAGTGGCCAGGGCACCGGCACCCGCAGCGAGAGGCTGAGTGCCAAGCTGAGGGCACTGCCAGGCTCCAACGAACCGTACGAGGCCAGCACCCAGCGAGACATAGGTGAGTGGACTCATTCTTGGCATCTTGTCTCTCTAAAGATTTTCTGAGCTTATTTAGCTTTTTGACTCCAGGCCAAATAAAGGAGTCACACTTTAAGAGTGGAATGTTGTGATTTGGAATGGATTGGATTGGGAATATCCCTTACCTACCCCACTCGTACTATATTGCTTAAATATATATACAGTACTGTGCAAAAGTTTTAGGCAGGTGTGAAAAAATGCTATGAACTAAGAATGCTTTGAAAAATGTAAACAATAAATGTTTATTTTTTATCCATTTACATGGTAAGACTGAGCACAGCAACAAGACACAACGTAGTTATACAGCATCAGCAGGGTCTCTCCCAGACAAAGATTTCAAAGCAGACAGGGGTGCAGTTCCAGCTCTTTTGAAGAAGACGTTGAGGATCGTAGACGCAGTGTTCAGCCAAGGAAACTTAATGCAGCTGATGACAAACACATCAAGCTTATTTACCTTCGAAATCGGAAGATTTCAAGCAGTGGCATCAGCTCAGAACTGGCAGAAACCAGTGGTACCCAGGTACAGACATTTACTGTCCAGGGAAGTCTGGCCAGAAGTGGTCTTCATGGAAGAGTTGCAGCCAAAAAGCTCTACCCCGACAAGGAAACAAGGCCAAGTGACTGAACTAAGCACGTAAACATAGAAACTAGGGTGCAGAAACATGGCAGAAGGTGCTCTGGACTGATGAGTCAAAATTAGAAATATTTGGCTGTGGAAGAAGGCAGTTTGTTCGCTGGAGGCTGGAGAGAGGTACAATAATGAGAGTCTGCAGGCAACAGTGAAGCATGGTAGAGGTTCCTTTCCAGTTTGGGGCTGCATTTCTGCAAGTGGAGTTGGAGATTTGGTCAGGATGAATGGTGTCCTCAATGCTGAGAAATACAGGCAGATACTAATCCATCATGCAATACCATCAGGGAGGCGTATGATTGGCACCAAATGTATTCTGCAGCAGGAACATAACCCCAAACATACAGCCAATGTCATTAACAACTATCTTCAGCTTAAAGAAGAACAGAAAGTCCTGCAAGTGATGGTATGACCCCCACAGAGCCCTAATCTCTACATCATCGAGTCTGTCTGGGTTTACATGAAGAGACAGAAGAATTTTAGGAAGCCTACATCCACAGAAGATCTGTGGTTAGTTCTCTAAGATGTTTGGAACAATTTACCAGCCGTGTTCCTTCAAAAACTGCGCAAGTGTATCTGGAAGAATTGATGCTATTTTGAAGGCAAAGGGTGGTCACACCAAATATTGATTTAATTTAGAATTTTCTTCTGTTCCTTCACTGCATTTTGTTAATTTATGAAGAATTGATGAAAATAAACTGTTAACACTTCCATTTTTGAAAGCATTCTTAGTTTACAGCATTTTTTCACACCTGCCTAAAACTTTTGCACAGTACTGTATATATATATATATATTATATAACATTATTTACATGCAATTAATGCATGTGTTTGTTGTGGGGTTCTGTGGCTTCTGTCCGCCTGGCTGTGTTTGCCATATTTCCCACCTGTGACAGCTTTACTCTCTATTCTCTGGTGGAGGATTCTCCCTCTCTGGAAGGTCCATTAGAGAAAGAGATTTCCCCTTCGCCCTTTCCTCTTCCCCCTCACACCGCTCCCACTCTTAAACTGTGTCTGCAAATGCCATTAATAATCCCTCCGATCCATCACAACACCACCCAACACCTCCAGTGAGGCAGACACACGTGAGCAGGCCAGACTAGGGACTTGGAGAGACCCTGCACAGCATCTGCCTGTCTGTCACCACTCAGTGCTCTGAGCCTCTCCTGAGCCCCTGAAATACAGCCATCTCCTCCCAGCTCAGGCCCTGTCACTCTGTCTCCCTGTGGAGCAGCGAGACGAATGAGAGAAGGATGAGTGAGGTAGTGCTGTGTGGTGGCCCTTCAGTCCACAATCTGAGGGAGGGAAACCCCTGTTCTCTGACTTACAGCTTACTTACTCACTTACAACATGGAGGAGACTTTTATAAATGTTAGGAAGTATTGCAAAAAATCAGTAAGCACATGACCTCCAGAAATGTATTTCAATTTGTTGCTTATCTTTTATCATGTCTTGATCTACTTTATCATTTAATTGTCGCACCTTTTTATGCACTGGCCTTGTCTAAACTAAACTTATATTCTCAGATGCATCCTACGTTGACACACTGGGACCGCAGATGGAGAGACCAAAGACAGCAGCAAAGAAATACATCGAGGAAGATGAGTTTGCTGATGAAGAGCTTGGAGACCTTTTACCAGAATAGCCTTACATTCTACAACTTTACTTTCATTTTAAATTTGGTCTTCAGTTCACTATGAAATATTTTACAAAGAATCCCCCCCATCCCGCCCCAAATGTCAGAACTGTCCCATCGCTGCTCAGCATTCCACAGGAGCAACTGCGTGTGCTTGGAAAGCGGAGGAAGAGTGTGTTGGTCTGCCAACTCTGGTATTCCGCAGTGAGCTTGGTTAAAAGCTATTCCATATGTGACCCACAGGCACGGTTATCACTTTTCCTTAAGTTTTCCACGTCCACTTTTTGTTGAAACTACAACACTGACACCAGACCATTGGCACTTCACTACATGTCTTTTCCAATTCGCCTGGACTGATTATTTCACTCAAGGAAGAAAAGAAAAAAAGTGAATGTATTGCAGTACTATTCCATTCCTTACTTTTGAATATTTATATTTTGATAGTCTTGAAGAGTGTACTTAATGAGAATGTAAATGCTTATATATATAAAATGGAAATAAATATTTAACTCTCAGTTTTATATACTTTAATTTTGTAATCTATTGCGATGAATACTAATTCCTTTTATTTCATGATATAAGCTGCACTGCAATGTCATGCTTGAGACAGTTTAAAGTTGCAGCATAGTACAGTTATGTGATTTGAATTGTTTTGTGGTCTATATCTTGGGAGTGATGGGCTGTCAACTTGTTCCCTTGAATGTACACTGAAGGCGCCTAGGATGTATGAGGAACGCTGTGTGGTCAGTGATTGGCAGACGTGCATCAATTACTTTTTCATTCCTAGGTGTCACTACTCCATTCCAGGAGAACAGTCAACAAACTCCGAGTCTCTCTTAAATGGAGGTCGGATGGTGTTACTTTTCACTACTTCGATCAGTTTATTTTAGCCTAATGTTCCGTTCATTCGTTTTCAGACCATGGTCGGAGGGAAACCGTTCATGGGCGACATAATAGTTTCTCTCCGCTCTTTCTGACAGACGGCCAAACTCAGGGAGTCTTTTACGCAACGAGGAAGGATTCTGTTGTGAACCTGTTTTCTCCCTCTCGGTTTTGGGATAATTTTCCTGGGTTTTCTGTCCATTCAAGTGTCCAGCGTTTACCTGTGAATATTTTGTGGCGAGAGAGGATGTTAAATCGGACACGCGTCTTGCTGGTGGCTCTGATGCTACTGTGGAACGACTTTTCCCGGGGATCAAAGGTTAACAAGGTGACCAGAAAGCTACCACGGGCGCGCACATGCTTGGACATACCTGACGAAATCCTTGAACAGATGTTTGGGAGACTTTCGGTGGGAGTCCTTAGCGCGTTTCATCACACGCTGCCGCTTGGGCCGGTGGAGCGACTGAATCTCACATGTCCCTCTGGCCGTCGCCTGACCACGGACAGAAAGTCGCGCATTCCCGTCAATCTCCTCAGCATCTCTCCTTGGGCATACCGGTAAGCTCTCTTTAAATTTAAACGTATCATCAAGGCATTTCTGCCGACAACACACCACACCAAATTCATTTCTCTTTAGCTCAAGGCGGTGAGAGTACTTTTTGAAAATCTCAGTGTATGTAATACAATAGGCTATAGATGAAGGATAGGCTATATCACACTGTCAAAGCAAGCGAAAGTTTTAGACGAATAAAGCTTTCATCTAGAAAAAAAACTAATTTGGCTTTCAAGTTTCTGAGTACTCTGGACACATTTTCTTTCAAACAGTATCTCCCACGACCCGGCGAGGTACCCGCGCTTCATCCCAGAAGCGTATTGCCTGTGTAAAGGATGCCTGCTCGGTCCCTACGGCCAGGAGATCGACCGGTTTCGCAGCACCCCAGTCTACATGCCGTCCGTGATCCTGCGTCGCACGGGCTCATGTGTCGGTGGCCGCCACTCCTACACCGAAATGTACATCTCTGTCCCCGTTGGGTGCACCTGCGTACCGTTGCTGGAGAAAGACAGGCAAGCACAGAGGACCAACCAAAGTCTGGAGAGTACCAAAGTGAAGCCAGGCCAAAAGACTTTCCACACCAAAGCCGTTCGGAAGACCTGAAGAACTTACAACTAAAACATGTATGAAGACTCTGTGGACCCTTTTATCAAAAGGAGTGCAGAATTATTACGAAAATCAAAATAATCTCTTTGCTGAAGTGAGATTTCCAGTGACTATCTGGCTTTCGGGTCTGTCCAGTGGTGATGCACAGTGACCCCTGTTGATCAAAATGTCCAATGTCAGCTTTCCTGTCTACATAGTAAGTGCCTGTAAAGTTGAACAGGCCAACATATTCTGAATGAAAGGTAACCACGGAAGAGGGCAAGAACTCAATAATGATGCAGACCTAGCTGACAATGGAAAGTAACACCACTGTACAAACAAGCCAAAAAGAGGAAATGTACTAGGAACTAATCTAACTGCAATCTGAGATGCAGGGAATATTCATGGTGCCAGTGTTTGGAAAATATCCTTGTCCAGAGGGGATTCACTCAAAAACTTTACGGGTAAAAATAGTAATATCAGAAGTTAAATGTCCTTCACTGAATGGGGCTTTACATAGTCCTGATATACAATAAGAAATTCAGATACGAATTAAAGATTGTTTCCATTTTTATTTATCCAATCTGTGATCATTTCGAATCAAAACAATATGCAAAACCCTTCAGCACTGAATATCATTGATCTAAAGAGTCCTTGATATTTAAGATATATATACATAATTAGTTCCCAGAGTAACCTTCTATCTGACAGGCGTGACTAGTTGAGTCACGATCATAATCAGTCATGACGGAGGAGCTGAAAAGTCTGATGGTGTGGGCAGCTGGTGTTAGGAGAGGAGCTTTGACTCGTAGTTGGTGTAGCAGCGGAACTCATTGGCCAGGTTATGGCTGTGCTTGGGGAGGAAGTTGCACATTTTCAGGTCCATGAGTGTCTTTGCATGTTCCTCCATGATGGCTCCTGGGGAAAGACACGTCAGCGAGAAATTAAAATCCATTAACACCAATTAGATGAGAGGCAGAGGGAAAGCAGATCACTACAGCAGAAAACTACATTTACATTTAGTCATTTAGCAGACGCTTTTATACAAATCGACATACAAGGAGAGAACAATCAAGCTACGAGCAATAGAGACCTGTGTAACAATAAATACTATTTTACATAAGAAATATAAAAAAATTGCAGGACCGTAACTACTGTAAGTGGGAGTTAAGTACTAGTCAGAGGAGAGGTAGAAAAAGGAAGAGGAAGGAGAGGAAGTGCAAGTTAGGAAAGGAAGTTCTCTCTGAAGAGTTGGGTCTTCAAGAGCTTCTTAAAGGAAGACATTATGAATGACACCTGGACTGCTCTGGGATTAGTCTGTTGACCTCCATTGCTTTGCTTATCATGTGCAGAGGCAGTGGTAGTGACACACTCAGAAGCAGTATTTGGTTTCTGTTGCCATGAAAGGCCTCTAGATGTACAATAATAACTGGATTGTGGGACAACACAGGAAGTGGCTTAAAGCTTTTGCATCTTGGGGCTGTCTGGTTATGAGCGTCAGGGCATTGCTCAGCTGTGTAGACCCACTCTGATCTTTTTCCAATAAACTGAAGGGGTTCTTCTGTTAAAAAGGTTTTTATGTATATGTTTTTGTATATGTTATATTTATATTATCTTGTATATTTTTACTTGTGTAATGTACATAATTTCAGCCAAATCGGTGAAACCACATAACCGTTTTCTCAAAATATACATCAAAACTATGCCTACACTTGTATAATCAAGCTATACACTAGGTGTCATTAAATACAGTTGAAATGAAGCTCACCTGTGCAGAGCAGCGTTTTTCCCTTGGACAGGAACTTGACCGTGACTGCCACCTTACTGAGGCACTCCTCCGACAGATAAGGGGGGTCGGCGATGACAAGGTCAAAGCTCTGCGGACCGATGGTCTCTGGAAGACTGAGCGGGTTGTTGTAGTCGTAGAAGATGAAGTCATCGCCATACATTGAGAACCGGCGGTCAAATTCCAACACGATGGCCATAACGTCGTTAGCACCATCCAGGTCACCTTTCTTCAGGCGCTGGTACACGCTAGGGCAACTCAGGCATGCTATCCTGATTAAGCAGGGGACAAGTGGGAGATTTTAGCCAATCAGACTTGAAGGGAGTAAATATTAGACGGCAGTAAAGCCAACAGCAAAGGTTATTTAGTCGATATTAGCCCTCTGGTACCACTGGTACGGCACGTTCATTAATCAATACACTGAAACAAGTCAAGATAGTAAAACAGGCTGGTGGTCCCAGGTTCATGATCATTTTATCGAATAAGATTGGCATGGGGGTAAGAAGAAGACACAGTGAGGGCTTTCCAGTCATCTATCAATTCAATTCAATTTAATTTATATAGCGCCAAAACAATAAAATTGTCTCAAGGCACTTTATAGAGCCCAGGGCCTCGAGCCCCTTAGAACAAGCACAATTGCGACCGGGGATGTTAATCATGCCAATAAATGCCAGTGGTATGACATGCTAATGAATGAAGGACTACTTTTCTGTAGAAGCTACTGTGTTCACATGTTAGCAGAAATAAATCCTTTTTACTTTCAGTAAAGAAGTTCCCTTAGAGTATGTAATCGACCTGACCAACTAACACTCACACACGACACAAGAGACTCATGGTGTTCATGATTCTAAGAGAGACGTGGGGTCATCACATTCCCTGTACTTTATCATCAGTATTTCTGTCCCACAACTTGCCTCTGCTTTCCTATGGTTTCTTTCGTTATTAGACTACATTATATACCACAGGTTTTGATGGGAATAATAAAAGATGACATTGTTACATTGTACAGACAATGTAAAGTTAGATAAGTTATCAAACTGATTAATTTATCATTAGTACATCTCGGCCTACACTCATGCAAGATCCCCCATATGACACAGTGCCTGCCTCAATTATCCACATGCTCACCTAGCTAGCACACCATCAAAACAATACCAAAACCACGTGACCAACCTGCCTCCTTTCCCAGCCTGCTGTATGGCTTCCTCTGCAAGCCGCGTTGCCGTCTCTTCATTGTACCAAAACTGGCTCATTCCCTGGAGAAGAAAGTATGCAAGACTATTAACAACATCCAGGGATGGCAGTGTTTCCCCTACAATGATATTAGGGTGGCGGCCCGCCCCCCCCAACGGCCACGCCCGCCCCCCCTGGAAGGTCAAGTTAAATTTTTTTTTTTTTTTTTTTTTTTATATAAATATAGCGCCAGATCACAAAATAAGTCATTTAAGGTTACCTTTACCATAAAACATGTAAAATTATACTTATTGACTGCTGTCATTCAAAGAAACACATGAACATCATAAATCATTTAAGTGTTTGTGTCCGTGTCCGCCGCCGCTGCGGCGCGTCGCGCCCCTGCCGCCGTCCCCCTGCCGCCGTCCCCCCTAAGCTGTAAACCTAGGGGAAACACTGGATGGGGCTTTCTGACATCATGTCGTCAGTTACAAGCACGATCTAACCTAACCCTTTCTATGAATTAACTAAAGGCTGACATGACTGCCAATGTATTTCTCCTCTGCAAGGTAGAGTGCAGCTGTTCAATTTAACATTGGTTAGTAATTGTGTTGTGTGCAAGAAGTTAGATGACCTACCCAGTCCTCATCCACAGCCCCGACCGAGTTCAGGTCCGTGGCTTGTTCCTGATCCATCTTCTGCTCATCGTAGAACTGCTGCAGAGCAGCTAGCGTGGCCACGGACAGCTGCGGGACATCATCGTCGCTGTCGCTCATGGCGGCCCTGTGTTCTTAACGATTAAAAAGAATACTTTTTTTTTAAATAAAATGCGGCATAAATACTTGACTAGCCAATAGAGCTGGTCGCCAGCTGGTTAGCCACAGCTAATCTGCCTGATGAAAGCCAGAGATGGCTAAAAGTAGATCATGATACAAAACACAGGCACGACTTCGCACAGGCAGGCCAGTGCGAAATATTACATTTGCCTCGCTTTACAGATGTTAACTCATACGATATCAAAGTAAACAGTTACGTCAAAAACAGTCATTATGAGACCTTACCATGTACTTGCTCCCCACCTCCCTGTTGACAATCACACGTGGATGTCTAACCATACGGGAGCCGAGCGAGGCCAAACGTCTAAAAAAGTCGAAATCGAAATTGAGCATCGGGCAACAAGTGAGCGCAGTCATAGCCTTCTTTTGCTCGACATCGTGTGTCAAAGGCTATACTGTTGGATTTAAAGTTGAGGAGATTCTTTCTTAAATAGATACATTTAAAGAGGAGTCCTGCCACCTTGCACTGCACATCTCGCCCTAGATTTTAATCTAAGAGCCACATTACTCCAGGTTTAGCAGTATGAAATGTCCTTCTTTGACCAAATCAAAGGACCTTTTACTGTAATTGGTCCCTAATTACAGAAAAGTCACATTTTCTGTTAGATCTGCTGAAAAATAGTCTGAGAACCCACTCGTATACACTGGCTTTTAACTTGATGATGCATTCTTTCAGCTGCAGCCCAGTCTGAGGTCAGGCTTTTATTTGTGCTTTCAGTTAGTCTGAGGTTTAGGTGATGTTTATTTGGTCAGGTTCACTTTTAATGTGTTGTTCTTTTGTTCTGTGCGTTCATCCATATTTGTGGTTTTAGGTTTCTGTTTAGTTCTCTCTCATTAGTTCTCTTTTAGATTTGGCTTCTGCTCATTCGTATTGGTCTTAACCATTTTCTCTTTTTCTCATGTAGGGGAGAGTTGTGCCAGTTTTTACTTAAGGTGACTTTTAAGCGAGGCCATGACAGTAATGCTTCCAACTAAAATCCATATACAGCCGCGGAAAAAATTAAGAGACCACTTCAAAATGATCAGTTTCTCTGGTTTTACTATTTATTGGTATGTGTTAAAGTAAAATGTACATTTTTGTTTTATTCTATAACCTACTGGCAACATTCCTACCAAATTTCAAATAAAAATATTGTCATTTAGATCATTTATTTGCAGAAAAATGACAATTGGTCAAAATAGCAAAAAAAGATGCAGTGTCTTCAGATCCAATTTCACAGTAGGTGCAAGACTCTGTGGCTTGTAGGCCTCTCCAGGTCTCCGTCTAACCATCAGACGACCATGTGTTGGGCAAAGCTGAAAATTGGACTCATCAGAGAAGACGAACTAGGAGACCCTCCAGTCCGCTTTGGTTCAATCCTTATGGTCTTTTACAAACCTCAGCCAGGCAAAGTACAACGTTGTCCCGGAAGAAAAACTTGCTTCCTTTTGCTCTGACAATGTTCCCCAACTCTGAGAAGTGTTTTTTCCAGCAGGGCAATGCCCCATGCCACACAGCCAGGCCAGTAAAGGTGTGGATGGAGTATCACCAGATCAGGGCCCTGTCATGGCCAGCCCAATTTCGAGACCTGAATCCCATAAAAAAACCTCTGAAATGTGATCAAGAGGAAGATGGATGGTCACAAGCCATGAAAAGAAGCCGAGTTGCTTGAATTCTTGCGCCAGGAGTAGCATAAAGTCACCCAACGGCAATGTGAAAGACTGGTGGAGAGCATGCCAAGACACATGAAAGTTGTGATTTTAAATCAAGGTTATTCCACCAAATATTGATTTCTGAACTCTTCCTAAGTTAAAGCATTAGTATTGTGTAGTTTAAAAATGAATATGAGCTTGTTTTCTTTGCATTATTCGAGATCTGAAGACACTGCATCTTTTTTGCTATTTTGACCAATTGTCATTTTTCCGCAAATAAATGAACTAAATGATAATATTTTTATTTGAAATTTGGTAGGAATGTTGCCAGTAGGTTATAGAATAAAACAAAAATGTACATTTTACTTTAACACATACCAATAAATAGTAAAACCAGAGAAACTGATAATTTTGAAGTGGTCTCTTAATTTTTTCCGCGGCTGTATATCAGGATGTGGTGCATCCTTGGGAACAATCACTTTGGATCTGAAATATAGTATTATAGAAATATAGTTTTCTAAAAAAAAGTGGTCTTGTGGCACAACTTGCCCCCGGTGCGGGGTAAATTGTGCCATTGATTATTGAAGTAAAACAGTATATTTGCATCTCAGAAACTGTGATGCTATATAAAAGCTAGACACATTCAGTGCAAAATGACTCATTTAAGGTTTATTTAAAGGTTTTTTTTTACAACATCAAAGGTCGATTTTCTACAAGCCTATTGCGCCACATGAGCACATCAAAGGTCAATTTTCTTAAACAAGGCCTAGGGCTTCCTGAACACATCAGAACAAAGTAAAGCTTTGTGTAGCTTACCAAAGCACTAAAACGTGTGAAATGTTTTAAAACTTGTCTATAACTATTTAGACACAACAATCAAAAAACCGTGATCATAGAAATTTTACTTTGGAAAGCAAAAACATGTTTTTTGAACTTAAATGTGCTTTTCGCTCATGCAAAGAGGCTCTTTTTTTGCAGGATGAGTTAAATGGCCGACTCTTAAAAAAATGTGTGGTCACTTGACCAATTTTTTCTATGGTTCCCTAGAAATAGGGGGTGGCACAACTTCCCCGCTGTCACAAATCACCCCACTCTCCCCTATCTCTTACCCTTTATGTATCCTTTACATTTTATGCTTGTAGTCTCTTTTAAGTCCTTTGAATCTTATTTTCTTATTTATTTGTATTGTGAATTGATTATCTTCGACTGGAAACCATGATACAATTGTTTTTAAATTTGCTATATAGATAGATAAACAAAAAATAACTCAGCCCATCAGAAGCTCTTGAAGCTGAAATGTGTCTCTCCAAGATGTCTGTACTGCAGTGCTAGTAGAGGAGGTCCCCTGATGAAAGTACTATTGCCTTAAAGACTGGAGGAATGATGACATCGTTTGGCTAGAATGATGACGGACAACAGTAGTCAAAATATTTTATATAATAAGTTTATGTACACTTTTACATTTCATTACAATTCAGGCATTCCAAAAAGAACAGAATTAGTGCTCTAAGGAGAGGGTCAGGGCGTCCTTCTTCAAGCAAACCCGGGCTAAAACACATCAACTCCTTCCCTATTTTTCGTTTTTTTTTTGGTTTGTTATTGCTACAGCAATAGAGGCTTCTCTACAGTCCCGATGCGCGTCTGTGATCTGAAGTTGTGGGTGACAGCAGAAAGAAAGAAAGAAATAGGAGGAGGAAATTAAATGAAATAAACAGTGCAGGCCAAACCTCACTGGCCTGTGTCGCCTGTAAGCATCTTGACATACTTTCACAGACGCCTTCATCCTGTAGAATTGCAGAGGGCCAAGCAGGACTAAAAACTGTGATCTGGGTGAAATATTTCAATCAAGGGCACAAGGTAAAATTAGAATGCATCAAAAAAAAAAAAGATGGAAAAAAACAACAACAACAACAACAACACACAATTCACACTAGCGCCTTCTAACTTCAGGTGATGTCATAGCAATAAAAAATCTGCTGCTTTTGCCCTCTATTATTTTATAAAAAAAATTCAGTCCTTTATTTTTTTTAACACATTTTTCTCCATTTTTTTCTTTTTGAAAATATATGTACACCCTTAACAAACACAAAGTGATTTTGGTTTTTCTTTTCTTCTCAGTAATTTGCAACTCCCCCCCCAAAACCCCACCCCCACCCCACCAGCTGTGGTAACGTCGTATAGCAAAGGAAGGCTTTTTTTCTGTCGTCGCCATGGCGATGCATGCTCGCCGTGACGACGGCGGGCTTTGCAGTAAGACACGGTTCCGCTCATCTTGGCGAGACAGCTGACACACGACACAAACAAGAAAAACAAGAAGGCACTCTGGGGGTGGGGGGTGGGCAGGTTCCGTGTGTGTGTGTGTGTGTGTGTGTGTGTGTGTGTGTGTGTGTGTGTGTGTGTGTGTGTGTGTGTGTGTGTGTGTGTGTGTGTGTGTGTGTGTGTGTGTGTGTGTGTGTGTGAGGCTGGGGAGCAGAGAAGGATATATGTGGTACTCTGTAGAACTGTAGACATACTGGAGAGGCGTCCCCCTGCTCCTAGTCAACACCTCCCTACTGGCAAAGTAAACAAAGATCAGATTGGACTGAGATGATCACGACGAGTAACCCACTCATCCCCCCTCCCCCCCTGTCTGTGCTGAACACCTAAAGAAGAGAAAGGGCGGGAGCCATGAGTAAGGGACACCCTGTTTCTCGATCATCCTCACACACACACACACACTCGCAAACTCTCACACACACACACACACACACACACACTTTGCTGTCGCTTCCCCCCAAAACATCCTCTTGTCACTTCAGTGCTCTGAGCCAGTCCAACAGTGCAGCTACGGATGCGTTTCTCCTCAAGTGCAGAGGGAGGTTGTGGGGGCTGTCCAGCAAAGCCAGCCTTAGCCAGGAGGCTGACGGATAAGTCCACAGTTAGGCAAATGTGTGAGTTTGCATGAGCGTGTGTGTGTGTGTGTGTGTGTGTGAGGGGAGGGGGTTGTGAGGTCGTAGAGGGCTGGGGTGTTGAGGGCAGTGGTTATTTGACGCAGAGCAGCCCCCCGACGTTGGCCACGAACTCCTCCAGGCTCTTGAGGAAAGCCACCTTCTGCTTGCGGTCCATGGTGGGGGGCGTGCTGCTGGCGGTCAGCTTGTTGAAGGCGTCGGCCAGTCGCTGGTAGATGACCGCATCCCTCTGGCTGGACAGCAGAGTCTCCACTAGCTCAGCATACTCCGCCTACAGGGAGGTGGAGAGAGAGATGGAGAGAGAAAGAGGACAAGAGAGAGAAAGAAAGAAAGAAAGAAAGAAAGAAAGAGAACTTTAGAAAGGATGAACTTTAACAAAACATTTGTTAATACAAATAATTTAACACTGCTTGGTAAGTAGCTCTCCAGGATATTTATAAAGGATCTTGAAGAACACTACCCATTATTACTACAAAACTACTGATGATGCTGTGGGTGTGTGATGGTGATGATACTGTGGGTGTGTGATGATGCTGTAGGTGTGTGATGCTGATGATGATGTGGGTGTGTGTGTGTGTGTGTGTGATGATGCTGATGATGCTGTGGGTGTGTGATGGTGATGATGCTGTGGGTGTGTGTTTGTGTGTGATGATGATGCTGCTGTGTTTGTGTGATGCTGATGATGCTGTGGGTGTGTGTGATGATGATGCTGCCGTGGGTGTGTGATGATGATGCTGCCGTGGGTGTGTGATGATGATGCTGCCGTGGGTGTGTGATGGTGATGCTGTGGGTGTGTGATGGTGATGCTGTAGGTGTGTGATGGTGATGCTGTAGGTGTGTGTGTGTGTGTGATGATGCTGCTGTGGGTGTGTGTGATGGTGATGCTGTAGGTGTGTGTGTGTGATAGTGATGCTGTGGGTGTGTGATGGTGATGCTGTAGGTGTGTGTGTGTGTGTGATGCTGATGATGCTGTGGGTGTGTGTGATGATGATACTGTGGGTGTGTGATGGTGATGCTGTAGGTGTGTGTGTGTGATGCTGATGATCCTGTGGGTGTGTTTGATGCTGATGATGCTGTAGCTGTGTGTGTGTGGAAGCTCACCTGATGCAGGCACACAAGAGTGTAGAGGGCTTCTCCTGCTGCCACGGTCATCTCAGTGTTGTGCTTCTGAAGCACCAGCATGTCAAACACAAGCTACACGCACACAAACACAAACACACACACACACGCACACGCACACACAAACACATGGGGTTAAAAAAGATAGATATACCATCACACAAAAGCAGATACCAAAAGATGCGAAGTCGTCATAAGAGTTGTTTGGTGAACAACCGTTTTTCTAAATGTACGTTTAAATTTACATTTCAGTTTTTTGGGCAAGCTGTTCCTATTAATAATGTATCCATTCAGAACAAAAACACCCTTCAAGACCCCCACCTGCCAGTGTTTGGATCGACTCCAGGCACGTCATCACATACTCACTCACCTTGAGGAAGTGTCTGGTGGCGATAAACAAGGGTGTGTCTGTTTCCTGGGTCTTGGCACACTGCTCAGCCAATGGGGAGAGAGCCTCCAGACAGAGTTGGCTGATCTCCGAGCTCATTCTGTGGGAGCTGGGTTAAGGCAAACACAGCGCTCCTTCAACCTGACCTGCCATGCTAACTAACTGAACACACATACTCTTCCCCTTAGGATAGACACGATGATTTCTGTTTTACACTGGAATGTACCACGTTTCCTCCTATTTGTTTTTTTCCAATATCATAACACTCTAACATACAAAGGGCTGGTTATTTGAAGCTTGTTTCACACATACAACACCCCCCCCCCCCCCCCTCCCCCCCACCCACACACACACACACACACACACACACACACACACACACACACACACACACACACACACACACAGAGGATACGAGGTCATGCCGAGCTCTAGG
>NC_137924.1:26306052-26311052 GCF_963457725.1 Sprattus sprattus
CTCAGTGGGGCTCAGTGGGGCCGCGTGGCTCGCCGCATGGCTGGCATTGTTCCTCGCAGACAAAAAGCCCTCTGACATTTCAGAACAGAGGGTCGCTCGCCTTTATAGAGGTAACACAATCCCCCTGCCCACTGTCTCTGCAAAGCCTTTAACCCTGCCACCCCACCTCTCTTTCTCTCTCTCTCACACACACACACACACACACACACACACACGCTACAGTCATCCGTAACTGTCTTTTTTAATGCCTTCACGCTCATCTTCTTACACACACACACACACACACACACACACACACACACACACACACACACACACACAGACACACAAACAGGTTACAGTCATCAGTAACTGTCTTTTTTGAATGCCTTCACGCTCATCTTCTTACACACACACACACGCACAAACAGGCTACAGTCATCAGTAACTTTCTTTTTTTAATGCCTTCACGCTCATCTTCTTACGCGCGCACACGCGCACACACACACACACACACACACACACACACACACCACAATGTCATTTCATGTCCAGATTCTGTTGACACCCTGCACTCATTCAAACCAGAATGTTCCGTTGTTGTATTGAAGCCTTTAATAGTGTTCTATTTCACTGTACCCACAAGCCATTACCAGCTAATATCCAGCCATTACCAGTTTCATCTCCTCTAACTGCCACACACACACACACACACACACACGCACGCACACACACACGCCATCACTCTACATCATCACAGCACTGTCAAGGTTTTCCATAATTACACTACACCCCCTTCCCACCCTCTCAGGATCCATCACCACTCACTGTCTTCTGAAATCCCCTCACGGTCAAACACCAAACAAGCAAACACATACACACATGCAAACACATACACACGCGCAAACACAAATGCCATCAGCTCAGTGTCTTTCAGTCAAGCCCCTCTGCCGCATTCAATCACTGTCTCTGAAAAATGTCTGACCCGACCTGCAACCCTACACAGAAACACCCTCAACCATCTCTGTCCTCCACACTTCTGTACTTGTGACCCCCCTTCAAAACACACACACACACACACACACACACACACCACACCCCATCCCACCCCCCCAAGGTCCCTAGGCCCCTCATCTAAATATTGTCTTTCCGACCTGGTGACCCTCTGCTACGTATCGTCTCACTGCTTTAAAGCCCTCTATCACCCCTCTGCCCTCCCCTGCCTCAAAAACAACATTCAGCCCTCTATGGAAAACAAAACAGACACACACACACAGACACACACACACAGACAGACACACACACACACACACATCCTCAAAGCTATTCCGAGGAGAAGCATCCTGGACCCTGTTCTATTCTACTTTAGTCTACCTATGTATTTTGTACTGGAAACCCATAGAATAGAATAGAATAGAATAGGACAGTGAGGCTAATGACTGGCCCTGTTCTAAGAGGGTGATGCTCCAGCTCCAGCCTCTGCTTCTCGTCCCCTGACAACTGCTCCAGCTGTACACCCGACTACTCAACTCAACTTGGGGACAGTGGCATCTTTACCAACCACAGCGACCTTTCTGCCAACCAGCGAACAGCTTACCCTTAGACACAACAGCACAAGCACATACGCGCCCACACACACACTAGCGCGCACACACACAAGCCATGTAGTCTTAGACTCCAGAGACACACACAGAGACACAAACAGAGAGACACACACACACACACACACACACACACACACACAGGGACAATGCACAGGACCCTACTCTATTGCTTCCCACTGTCAGAGGTCAAGCCCCTGGTCTTAGTGGCACCTGGCACAGTTTTAATTGAATAATGCCCGGGCCGGGGTGTGTGGAAGTGGGCAGCACTGGCGCCGGGGAGCTGGTGCCTGATGGAGCCGGGCAAAGCTGGAGGCCAGCCAGACCATTCCACCGTGGGGTAAAGGGGGCAGCCTCACTGGCATCCACCCCGACAGAGGAAGATATGTGCGCACATTCACACAGACACACACACACAGACACACACATTCACACACTCACACATTTCACACAGGCCAGATCACTTCCGGACAAAACGGACAGACTTTAAACCGTAACTCTAAAATCAGAAAAACATACACACAAGACTAGTTGCACGCACACGCAGGCACACACAAACGGCAGTTCACTTTTGTCTACAACACAGCCTTTGATGCGACACCCGTACCAACTTTAAATCCTGTGGTAAAACATTATACAAGTCCATAATGTAGTGGCATGCACACACACACACACACACACACACACACACACACACACACACACACACACACACACACACACACCCACACACACACACACACCACACACAAACGGCAGTTCACTTTTGTCTACAACACAGCCTTTGATGCGACACCCATACCAACTTAAAATCCTGTGGTAAAACATTACAAGCCCATAATGTAGTGGCGTGCGCGTACACACACACACACACACACACACTTCTGTCCCCAACACACATCCCTGTGCTGAGACAGTGTGGCCTGTGCGTTGGTCATGGGACGCATGACAGCTGAGGGGCCGAGGGAGCGGTCTCATAGAAATAGCTTTGATGGAGCAGGAGGAGGAGTGGGCCTCCACAGTGGAGACGCACTCTGCATAGTCAACACTCATAGCAGAGCTCCTGCGATGAGTGATCTGTCCAAGACTACACGGCTCACATGCGCGGCGTGTGAGTGTGAGAGAGTGTGTATGTGTGTGTGTAGCAACCGCAAACACAGACACACGCCACCAGATTCCAGCTGGCATAACTTAACAGTCTGAGGCATCTCCACTGGCAAATGACACAGGTTTCCTGGTAGAAGAAGGGGTTCTTGGATGTACATTAAGCTGAAAATCCCCACCTGACAGAACTGTGTCGGAAATGGGAAATGCTCTGATGGATGGATGGATGGATTAAGCAGTCCATTAAATATTTTAAACTTGATATGGTCTTTCATTTACGACAGTGTTATAGCGATTTTGTTCTAAATTCAAATGTTTAAAACCCACTTGATTGGACATGCTCACATTCAAACAAAATTCCACTGTCTATAGTCGCCCAGCCAGCAACAAAAGTCAGCGTTTCTAAAACAACTCAGCACTCCATCCATGAAGCTAGAGACAAACAAGTCTAAACAGCAGTTACTTGACAGGTACTTGTTAACTGGGAAAGCTTCAATCTCTCCTGAGCTCCTAACGAGACAGCTCTAATGGTGTTTCATGATGTGTGAAATCTTTAACACCAAACGTAACTAACAGGGCCTGTCTTTCTTCCCTTTCATCACAGTATACTCAGCTCTGCCTAGCACATGGGTTTCTGTCAGTGTGTGTGTGTGTGTGTGTGTGTGTGTGTGTGTGTGTGTGTGTGTGTGTGTGTGTGTGTGTGTGTGTGTGTGTGTACACTTTTTGCGACAACAAGAGTTAACAAGAGGTGTTGACAGAATGAGATCTGAAGGGTCAAAACAGTGGTAATAAGTTATTTATCTGAAGGCATAAATCTCAAGTGTTTTCTCGGGGCATAAACAAAGTCCTTAGAGGCGAAGTTCTTCTTGCGGTCCTCAAAAAAAACACCACTTAATACACACTCCTGGTTCTGTATATCGAAAACAAACAAAGTGGCTCAGACCAAGCCAGTCCAGCCATTCAACATCGCAACCACATTGCTTCAAGAGCACAGAGGGGAGAGATGCAATTTCATTGGCTGTTGAGCTCAAATGGCAACAACTTTTCCCCAGAATCACAGACTACACCTTAAATGCCCCCTGTACCCCAAGCTCCATTAGGAACACTCTTCCAGCTCTTCCCGGGCCGATGGGCTTTCGGCTGTAGCTCACCTGATGACGGAGTCGGTCCTGTTGCACCCTGGGATGGAGGAGGCCTTCTCTCCCGGGGAGCCGAGCAGCTGGAGGGTGGTGTTCATGTCCACCTCAGTGGAGTGCTTTATGGAGTACTCCATCACCTCCGACGGGATCAGGGGCGTCTCGCCCTGAGGGTCGTCTGCCAAGAGGTAGCCTGCCAGGACACACACACACACACACACACACACACACACACACACACACACACACACACACACATAAAATTAACATCTCGAGTCAAATTTTGTCAGCCAGTTTGAGGTGGTTAATTTTGGCGGCGCAAACACACACGATAAATCAGTGGTAAAGTGCTACAGGGGAAAGTATGCAGTAGCAAAACAGATTTTTCTGTGTTATGCAAACATTCGACTTTAAACTTGATGGAATTCATGGTGGTTAATATTAATCCTGACTGGAAAAAAACTGTCTGAATAAGACAAGGGTGTGCGAGAGAGACGCCACAGGTTTCACCCACATAGGTCACTCATTCCAGATTTGGAGTAACGGTTTCATAATATGAACTGATAAACAGAAAGATGAGAGAAACAACTCTAAACACCTCAAACGAACACGTACACGCACACTTCAGTCAGCACCGGCACTCAAACGCCAATAGAGACACACGGAGACAGGCAGGCCTGAGAACTGACCTGTGACTAGTATGAGCCAATGAATGTCTTCGTAGAGGTCGTCTAGAACCTTCCGGTCCACTGAGCTGGGGAGCGGCGAGGTCATGAGGTGCTGTTGGTGCCGCTGGAGCTGCCCGTGCAGCCGTGTGACCCGGTCCTCCAGTAAACTAGGAGCAGAGGTCAAAGGTCATGAAAGATGCAGAGGGGTCAAATGCCAGTTCAGTGTGAATGTTCTGTATTTGTGATTTAGGAACACAGGGATGTAGAGTATTTGTGTGTGAGCGCGCTTGTGTGTGTAAATGGTGAACAGGGAGATGCAGGGGTGGGTGTGTGGGTGTGTGTGTGTGTGTGTGTGTGTGTGTGTGTTTGTCTACCTGTTGAGGATATTCAGTGGTGTGCGTGTGTGAACACGTGCATGTGTGTATATGTGTGTGTGTAATGTAAGCTCGCATACTTGGTGAGAAGGGGGATGCAGTGGTCAGATGCGATGCGGCCCAGCATGCCAATGCTGG
>NC_137924.1:26316052-26358552 GCF_963457725.1 Sprattus sprattus
GAGAGAGAGAGAGAGAGAGAGAGAGAGAGAGAAAGAAAGAAAGAAAGAAAGAGAGAGAAAGAAAGAGAGAGACAGAGGGAGAGACAGATGGATAGAGAAGGAGAGGGATATAGGAGGGAGAGGGATATAGGAGGGAGAGGGAGATGAATAGAGGGAAAGGGATAGAGAGAGAGAGATGGATAGAGGCAGGAAAAAAGGCAGGGAGAGGATTCAAAGACAGAATGCAATAAAGAGACTTTATTAAAAACAAGTGCCCCAAACCTGACCTTCCAGCACAACTGGATACTGTTAAGGTACAGATTAACATCAGAACCGTTCGCCTGTGGAAAAAGTAAAACTCAAGAGCCAAAGAAACCTCACCGTCTCTCCAAAAAAGTGAGAGATTATACGAGCGAGAAAGAGAGAGAGACACAAAAAAAGGAGTGGGTTAAAGACTGAGAAGAGTGAGTGAGAAAGAAAGACAGGTTATGGGGCAACAGAAGAGAGAGAGTGTCTGAGTGTGAGAGCAAGAGAGAGAGAGAGAGAGAGAGCGAGGGAGAGAGAGCGAGCGCAAGCAAGCAAAAGAAAGAGAGAGAGAGTGCTAGCTGGGGGTTCATTGGATGTAGCGCAGAGTGCAATGCCAGCAGGACAGCCAGACAGACCCCCTCAAAGAGTCCAGGAGACACTCCAGACCCCATACACTGGCAGCTGACCAAACACACAACTCACACACACTCACATTTATATAGACACACACACAGACAAGGCATGGACACACACACAAGGCAAACACACACAAACAAGGCATAGACAAACACAAGACATGGACACATACAAACACAGATCCATTGAACCACCGACACACACACACACACACACACACACACACACACACACACACACACACACACACACACACACACACACACACACACCCTTTCATAAAGAGCCAATCTTCACATACACACGAAATAAATCTGACTTTGATTTTGCACAGCTCGTGAGCCAAGATTCTGTCTCTGAAAAGAGTTTTTGAAAATCTGCGTCGAATCGATATCGACCTCTGTGGAGAGAAGTCACTCACCTATCCCTCTCTCCTTCTCTCGGTCCTTCTCTCTCTCCTTCTCTCTCTGATATCGATTTGGAAACTGTATGGAGTTGGCACTCTGAGAACCTCAGGGCAGCATGTCATCAATGGAGACCAGATCATTCACTCAGCCAGTTAATCGATCGATCAATCAATAAAACAGTCAAGTGGTCAACCAAAAAGAAAGTGAAGGGGTAAGGACGGTTCCGTAGAGAGCAGGAGATGGCTCTGTGTCAGAATGGCGACATGGTTCCTCCAGAGAGGTTCTCGTCTCCAGACCAGCAAGGGCTCTTCATCAAAGCACAAGTGCGGAGTGTTGTGCTCGGCGATGGAACAGTGGAGACTCCGTTCTTTCTCTCAGGTTCCCTTTCTGCCGTGTTCTCATTCCCCTCTTTGTTCCGCGGAAGAAACACCAGTCGCTCAGAGACGCCACAGGTTTCAACACAAACGTTTTCCCGAGACAAAAAGAAAACGATCCGTGTGGAGAAAGTCAAAGACCCTCGTCTCTCTCTCTCCCCTCTCACCTCTGCCGCTCACACCACGCCGAATTCCCCTAAAAACAGTCCTCCAGACCCTTTTCCTTGGTCACTCTCCCCCCACCCCTCTTTCTCGCTCTCTTTCTTTTGTTCCGCACCTCTCTTCTCTTCCAGCTGTAGAACTGATCGCCTGCCGGCTCGGTGGCTAACGCTAACGTTAACGCTAACCCTTGCGTCTACCAGCCCTGCCTGCTTCAGCGGCACAGTCCCTCTCCAGAGTGTGAAATAATGCACTGTGCGCTGCTGTGCCGAGAGAGGAAGAAGAGACAGACAGGGGGGGGGGGGGGAGTTAGAAAGAGGGAGGGAGAGAAATAGAGAGGGAGAGAGAGAGAGAGAGAGAGAGAGAGAGAGAGAGAGAGAGGCGTAAAAGTACTGTGAGCAGCACACTCTCTAAAAACAGCTGTGTGGAAGAACATGCAGGCCATGCCAACTATGCCAATCGCCTTGAGTCTGACTATAGTTAGAGACTGGCAGGGGGGGGGAACAAATCAAAACAAGACGGAGCACGCAACCCCCCCCCCCCAAAAGACAAAGACAGGGTGGGGGAGAGACTGAATGATAGAGAGAGAATATGAGAGAGGGAAAATGAGCATTCTATTTATAGAAGACAAAGACTTGTGTCTGTCTCCTCGGGGGAAATGGATTTGTACTTCCTCCCTCTTCCTCTCTCATTATCTTTCTCTCACTCATTCTCTCCAAGACACCCCCCCTCCTTCTCTCTCTCTCTCTCTCTCTCTCTCTTCCCGTCTGTCCTTTCCATCTTAGTAAATTAGGGTCTGGTTACTAACATGCTCGGCAATCAACCATCATCATTGTGACGGCATCATTCAGTGCACTGCTCCAGCATCCTGGCTCCTGTTGCTGTTTACAGCAGAGCCAGTGGCCCAGCACGAGTGCACCAGAGCTGGGGAGCAGAGCCGCGGGGGCAGCCCTGGTCCTCCTGAGCTCCAGGGCAGCTAGAGCCAGAGGATCAGGTACAGCCCCTGCCAGGGGAACAAATAAAAAAAAATGTAAATAATAATAAGAGACGAGAGGGGGAAAAATACTTGACAACTCAAACAATAATCAACAGCTGTGTGTGTGTGTGTGTCTCTCTCTGAGGGTGTCTGTCTGTGGGTGCGCATGTCTGCACAATGAAAGAAGCCCACCCCTCCTCTTATAACCGCAAAACAGTGATTCGTTGCAATGTGATTGAAGTCTGCTTAGGAAAATGTTAGCTTAGCACCCTTTTTATTGGGTGCTAAAGAATACAAAGAGCGGGAGGTTATTTTTAGTGCTGGCCATCACTCTCGTTCTCTCTCGTTCTCTCACTATCTCTTGCCTCTCTCTCTAATTCTCTCACTCTCTCTTTCTCATTCTCTCGCACTCTCTCCATCCTCTTGCTCATTCTCTCTCTCATTCTCTCGCACTCTCTGTCTCCATCCTCTTGCTCATTCTCTCTCTCGCTCTCTCACCCGCTGTTGTCTCGGTCTAAATCCCTATGGTGCTTTCAGCCACTTGAGCCTTGTTTAGGAGCGAATGACTCTAACCCCACTCTCCATGACCCTCCATCCTGACAGGCAGACTCCCAGGCGGGCTCCCCTGGGGGAGGCGCTCAGACATGAGGGGGATTTTGGGGAGCCGGCAGGGTTGGTTGTTAAATGGGGTCCCTAATCCTGGGGTCAGGAGATAAGCCAGCCGCTGCTCCAACCTGACCTTTGAACCTCACGGCGCGTGCCTGAGTGAGCCACTCCAAAAAAGCAACCCATCCCAAAAAAAAGATGGGCTTTCTCGGCTGTCGCAGTCACAGCTGAGATGAGAGAGACCTGGCAGCTGATGGGTTAGCACACACTAACACTAACACACACACACAAACACACACACACACACACACACAGAAAGACAAGAATCCCCACTGAGAAGGGTCAACAACACACACACAAACCAGTCCACATGAACACAATCTGAAACACAACTCATCGAACGCATATAGACACACATAAAGACAAGAAAACCCTACAGAGACAAGTCAACGCGGACACACACACCAGCGTTTCCGTTGTCCGGTAATTGCCGGTCTTTGCCCGAAAACAAATTTAAATGTCCGAAAATATTAGAGCTAACCGGTCAAATTGTCTTGATTGGAAATTCTTAAAAACCCTGTCTCGCAAACACAGGCCTGTAAAGCAAACGTGCACTGCCCTAATATGTTTGAAAGGAACAGGCTAATCTGCCGTTAGAAAGTTATTAAACAACACGCATATGCTGCATTTTAAATAAAGCGCAAACCGTTGGTTACAAACAAGGAGAGAACTAAGTGAGAAGGATCAAACATGGCCAAGCAGACTAGCCTTAAAAGCTTTTTTCAGAGGCCAAACGCAACTGATGAGGATGAACCGTCTGACGAGGATGAACCTGTAATACCTGCAGTGTTGCGTCTGAACGCGTTTCATTTCATTATACTGTCTATGCCCGTGCGTGAGCGCGCCGAAGTTGCGTAGGAGCCGAGAGCGGTATTGCAGACAGATAGAGATTTGGAAAAATTATAGCTTGCAGCATATTGAAAAAACGAACTGAAGAAGTTATTTTTATGAACTATGAACTGAACTAGATCATGTAGAAAGTGAACTTTCCAAACACTGAATACCTGAAGCCCTAGATGTTCGAACAGCTTCGAAATGTCGGGCGTTTATGTCGTTATGGAGTGACAAGTTCCGGTGCGAGGTAATCGATAGTCACAGTAAAATGTTCTGTTATCCCTGCAAAAGGCAGGACGACGCAACGGATTCACAAGAGGGTCGAATCATTTTAGAATCTCTGCTCTCATTGAACATGGTCAGAGCAATGAGCAATGTTTTTTTCTATTGTAAACTTAGGCAAATAAACATGTTGCATTCTAAACTACCTGATTATGTTATTATTTAAGCTAAGCATGCCGTCAGTTTTCTTCAATAGGCTAATTTAGAAGCAGAAATAGATATTTGGCCGGCTTATCATTAAAATGACCGGCAACATTTTTCTCTAGCGGAACCTCTGACACACACACACACGCCCGAGAACAAAAACACAAACCCTGACACAGAGTGACACACACATGTGCCCCCCAACACACACACACACACACTCCACACACATACAGACAGGGACCCCCATGGTCACACTAAGCCACGCAGACACCCCCAGAGGGACAGCTGACCACACTCCTGACCCTAACAATAACAACCCCCCCCACCTACCTCACATACCACAAACACTGTGACTGAGACCACTCCAAATGAATCAAACCTCATCCCCCCTACCTCCCCCCCCAAAAAGACAACACCCTGTCAGCTTGACACCCCCCTAAAACCAAAGACCTGCGTAAGACCAGCACTTTATTATTTGGCAAATTAAAAAAATTGTGTGGTCTGAAAGGCCCATCAGGCACAGACAAAGACGCCCTGAACACGGCACACACTGAATCAGTGAGCCAACTCTACAAGTTCAACTCCTCAACCAGACACAGCACCCAATAAAGTCCCCTAGACTGGGGACGGGCCCTTCTATAAAATACGCCCTGGGTAAGGAACACCAAAGACTAAACCGCTACCACTACTACACCAAAACGCCTCAAAAACATCCAATTAACAAAGAACAACACCCTTCATCCTCTAGTCCCCAATGTATGTCTAGGTCCCGCATCTCTCTTTTTCTCGCTCTCTCTCTTTCCCACACACACACACACACACACACACACACACACAAACAGTGACACAGAGACACACACACACACACAGAGACACACACACACACACACACACACACACACACACACAAACACACACAGTCATGCCTGTCCAGACAAGTTTAATGTCACCAGACACCCTTGACATCATCTCACCAGGGTGTTTTCATAGTGCCTTCCCAATGAGATGACCCATGTTTACAACATGGTAGAAACCATAATAACAACCACCACTGCCACAACAAGTCGTCTGAATGACAAGAAGTCAAGTGCAAGGCCATCTTTCAGTGGAGCAGAGTAATAATGGAGCGGTATTTGGCGCCTCCTCGCCTCGCCTGCAGACTCAATCTAGGAAATGGATCACTATCTGACAGCAGCGCGACCCAAGCCCACCCTTGCGGCACTCGCATTGAGAAAAAGCAGAGCAGTATTTGGCAGCAGGTGAAATAGCGAGTGTGTAATGGAGGGAAAGCGGCACATTATTTGGCAGCTGTGGTCCTTAGATGTGGAAAAGGGAGAGCGGACAGGCTTATTCCACACACACACACACACACACACACACACACACACACACAGTGATAAGGTCCAGACAGAACAGCAAGGGCCTCCACTCTCGGTCTCTAACACAGCCATTTGCCCAGCCACCTCCCCAATCGAAAAAGTTAGATGATCCACCTCAAATATTGAAAAATATAACACTGGAAAATGTCGAAAACATTAACATAAAATAATCTAAAAATCATTGGCTTGTGATTGTATTGGCTGTGAACTATAATTCCGAACAGCTAATTCACTGCATTCATCAAGTATTTTGTCTTTTAGTGTTCACGTCACAGAACAACAAAAAATAAAGAGTATGTCTCTTGCAATTTTACTTTCTCTTTCTCAGCTCGCGCATACGTCCTGGGCTGCTCCATGTCTCATGACCTGCGATTGCAAAAATCTGATTTGGACGGGTTCTTCACACCAACAGCAGACAAGCAGTTCAACTTGTTTGGGTTTCGTGGTTTGCTCTCGTTGAGCAAACAAGTTCCTGTCAGCGTCCGCAACGAGCCGATCAGAGATGTAGGGGGCTAATCCAAACCGCCTTGGCCGTCATGTCGGAACTGCATGCAAATGTGTTGGCAATTTGGGAGTGTGGGAACAATACACGTAATAAAACTCCTACTACCCCATTTGACTTGTATGACTGGTGTGTTGTCACTGTGTCGTACACCAAAGTACCTCTGCTTTCAGTGTAGTCGTTCACCCCGAACGCCGTCCGGAGATCTGGTGCTGTTTACCCTGGTGCTGGTGTCGGAGAGGGGAGTGGAGGCGTGGTGGAGATAAGGGGTATATCAGAAATGGGGGAGTATCTGCCGTATGGGTCGACTTGGTCATTTTGTGTTTCTCACTCTCCGTGTGGGACTACACTGCCTTGATTCCTATTGGCTGAGTTTGAAATTCATCCTGCACATCTACACCTTGCCTCATAGATATAGTGCTATGTACCCGTTTCAGCCATGCAGTGAAATCTTGTGTGAATAGCCAATTTTCATTGAATTTGCACTTCCCCACGTTAGTGCAACTGCTCTGAGGATCCCGCCCGCAACAAAGCATGAGTGTTGTTGGTTCCTCTATCCTGATCTGTGTGACATTAATGCGAGAGGTATCTTATAAGTAAATGATTTAAAAAATACAACTTGCCAAAAAATCCCACTTCGTCTTAGTATTTTTAAGACTTTTAAAAGATTGACTTGACATTTTAGGCCTTATTTTACCACTCTTATTTTTAGATGACCGAATTCATTGCCTTTTAAGAGACTTTTTAACCCTGCGCACTCCCTGGCCAGTTTTGATGCCGTCGTTGCGACACGCATTCCCGGTGGGGGCTATTTCCAGACGTGCCGTTTACACTAACACTCCGGCCGCAGGTCAAACGACCGTAAAATACAGTGTCTTCTCTTGCTCTCTCTCTCACAAACACACAGCCACATAAACACATAAGCACTGACCTTTCAACATAAGACAGAGATGGAAAAAAGAATGAGGGAGTGTACAGGAGAGAGAATATGAAAGAGTATCCCTTGTGAATACATCTGTCTAACAGGACAATGCAGAGTAGAGGAGAGGAGAGGCGAAGAAAACACAAGAAACACAATTCAGGATGACAAAAAGCAGTGAGGAAGAGATGGAGAAAGGGTTGTGAGAGAAAAGAGGAGGACATAAAGGGATAGGATAGTGCCAGGGAAAGAATGAAGCGCAAAGGACAAGACCAGCATTGAGAATGAGGACATCAGAAAAGACCTAAGGAAATACAACAGAGGAAAGGACAGGACAGGACAGATGAGGAAAGGAGAGGACAGAAGAGGAAAGGAGAAAGAGAAAGGAGGAGCATATAGAAAAAGACTCAGAGGGAAGACAGGAAAGATGAGATGAGGTAGAGAGAGCAGTAGAGGAAAAGGATGAGGGCACAGAAGTAGAAGGAAGGAGAGGAGAGGAGAAGAGAGACAGTAGACCAGTGGAGGAGAGAACAGAGAAGAGAGAATATAGAAAAGAGAAGAGAGATGGAGAGGAGAGTGATTTGGCTCAACGGACAATGAAGGACAGAGAAGGACTCCCACAAATTAGACACTCTCCAACACCGCAAACACAATAACAACTGAACCCAACAAGACATAAAATGACCCTCGCCCCCAGCATAGAAGACAGAAGTAGAAAAACAGAAGTCTATCATACGGAAGAAGAGGATGAGCGTGCGTCTTACCGTGAAGAAGAGGTCCATGACGCGCGTGTCCAGCAGGGCGTCTCTCCAGGACTCTGTGGGCTTCAGCATGACGTTCTGGGTGGCCTCAAACATGGCAATGTAGTGTCTGCCCAGTGACCATCCGGTTAAGGCCAACAGGAGCATCAGACAAACGCGCACACACACACACACACACACACACACACACACACACACACACACACACACACACACACACACACACACAGGCTCAAAAGGGCACGCAAGTGGTCTCGTTTTTTCTTCTTTCTCTTATTTTCTATCCGTCTTATGTCTCTCACTCCTTCGTTTTTGTCTGTCTATTCCTCTTGTTCTCGATATACCCTCTCGCCCTCTCTCTAAAAACCCCTTTTAATTCTCCTCAATTTTCCTCCTGCTCAATTGGTTTTGTCTTCTTTGACCTGGGTAAGACCTCTCTTTATCCCTCCTGATCCCTCTGTTTCTCTCTTCTCCTCTGCTCCTTTTCTCCCTCTTTTTTTAAACTTAAGTTTCTTCCCACTCTTTCTATCTTGGCAGTGGAAACTCACTGTAACTCACACACACTCTGTCTCTTTTCCCACCCTCTGCCTGTCTGTCTCTTTCTCTCCCTCTCGCTCTCCTTCCCTTCAGTAGGTCTACCTCCTCCGTCAGAGCCTTTGCCCCAAGTGCTCTCTCCTTCTCTTTCTCTCCCTCTTTTCCTCCTTCTCTCTCTCTCGGAGGAAACTCCCACAGGAATGTCTGATCAAAGCCAGTCACCGGCACAGGCCAGCATTCCACTGGGCTGGACCCACAGTCACTCCCCGCACGCACACACACACACACTCACGCAGACGTGCACACACACACACACAATACAGACAGAAACACTCCGCCACTCTGCACACATGTAAAGACAAACACACACACACACACATATCCTTCAAGACAGGTGCCAGCTTTAAGCTACAAACTATGTCTGGGTATAATGCTACCCCCCTTCCATCCGTTCATCCCTGTCTCTCTCTCCCCGTCTCTCTTTCTCTCCCACTCTTTCCTTCCCTCTCCTCTAGTCACAGAGCAGACTTTACGGCAAGGGTAAAAATAGTGCAGCTGCCACAGAACTCTGGGTGAACCTGCGGTAGGAGAGGCCTGGTCTGGAGTGGAGCGGGGGTGGGGGGGGCTGATTGGAAGCCCAGGGAGCAAGGGCCTGAGACTGGGCACTGAAGGCTGACCAGCCCTGGGCCAGGAGCTGGAGCTGGAGGAGAGCCAGAGGCCAGACATGGCTATAGAGACGGACGTCTGGTTGGCTAAACGGCCTGTGGGAACTCAGGACTGACCGTGACTGAGGGTGCCTAGACACTGACAGCAGAGAAGACTGGTGTGTGTGTGTGTGTGTGATCGAATGGCCATGTGTAAGTGTACGTTTGTGAGCCATAGAGTTAATGTGAGTATGAACATAGAAATGTGCGTCCTTACACCCCAGAAACTGTGTGTGTCCATATCAGATATCAGATACTGCAGTTACTCCCATCACATCTATTTTCTGAGTATACAGATTAAATGAAATAAAACAACAAATAAATAAGCATAAAAACATTATACCTGGTGTGTTGAGAAGAGTACATGTCTGTGTAGGTAACAGGGTGTGGTGTGATCATGTGTTTGTGTGACATCAAACGTGACAGATGAAATTGGAACTGGAGTGATTCACACACACATGACCACTCTTTTCCATAGGCCTGCTCATCAGCTGCCCTTTGCCTCATTCACACACACACACACACACACACACACACACGATAAGACGTCTAAACTAGCTGTTCGTGCTAAATAGCCAAATACTCACAACCACATTATCACCTTGTAAGTGAGTGAGTGTGAGGGAGTGTGCGCGCATGTGTGTGTGTGTGTCTGTCTGTGTGTGTGTGTGTGTGTGTGTGTGTTTATGTATCTGCGCACACATGGGACTGGGAGTTAGATTTTGCTATTGTTATCCCTAATGACTTGTTAATGTTGCCTTGTTGAGTGCCTGTGTTGACAACGTGAATGTCATAGCGCTGTGTTTTTCACTCTCCTCTGATCACATTGGCCTTGCTTGTGTTCGTAGGAATAAAAGGTGTTTGTTCGGAGGGAGTTGGCTGGATATTAGTTGGATAAGACTTCAGCGAGTGAGACAGGTTAGGTTACTAAATAAAAGATATGTCTTAAATAATGTCACAGACACAGGGGCCAGTAACACATAAACCAAACCACGATGAACACCCAGAACTCGTTAAACCACACTCAGCAAAACAGCAGACGACAAGTTTGACACACTCGAGCACTCACACACAGACACACACATATACACAGACACACACAGACGCATACACACACACACACACACACACAGACGCATTCACACACACACAGACGCATACACACACAGTTTACGGGGTGGAGATCACCCCTTGCCCCTTTCTAATATCAGCCCGGGTGCAGTTGACGGCTGGAGGAATTTTCCAGCCTCCCGCATTTCAAATGCAGCCCTGCGGTCACAGGCGAGGCAGCTGAACTTTTAACCGTGGCTACTGCTACCCGCCCGCGACCACCGGACCACCAGCGCCACCCCCCCCCCCCCCCCCAGCCTCTGCATGCTCATGCATCTTAAACTTTCCATTACATGGCCCCTGATAACTCGAACAGAGAAACCGTAATGAAGGCCCCAAAACGAGGTTTCACCTCTTAGGAGATGAGAGGAGACTCGCTGCGGTCTTGTCGACGACTTCACTTTACTTTCCGTTACAAAACCCTCCGACCAAGTCAAGGCTTCTGCGGTCACGGTGAGCTGAGGTTTCGCTCCCTAATTTAATGAGGCTGCTCTAACGGGGACGTTTTCTCTGCCTGGCGAAATACTTGCTCGTTAAAGCGGCCCTAAAAAAAAGAAAAGTGTTTTAGCGGCTGATAAACGAGTGCTGGAGAGAAACCGAGGGGTCGTCGCACAACGTGTTTCCTTGAAATATGACGTGTATGAAGGAGTGAAAAGCCAGGGTAGAGCAAAGAGAGTGTGTGTTTGTGTGTGTGTGTGACAGAATTAGGCGCCTGGCAAGGAAACACAAAGCAGGAGTGTGTGAATTATGGAGTGTTAGGGTCCGAGTAGAAGGGGCTGCTGGGAAGATTGCAAACTTTAGTTACTTTAGCCGGGTCGAGGGTCTTTAATCAGCGGCAGGCTTTCTTAAACTGCTCCAACCTGTGCGAAACGAGCTGCCGGAGGAGTGTGTGTATACAGTGTCAAACAGACGTGGCGCTGTGTTTACTTTTGCGTAACAGTTACTCGAGCGGTGGCAAAGGCGAGCTGCCAGCTGGGATAAGACGCATGTCCGCCCGGCAATAGACGGGCTTACGTGTCACATCCTCCCTCTGAAGACCCCCCTACACACACACGATGCCAAACAGAGTGGGACATGTGGAATAACACTTGAGGAATGCCCCTCTGCTCCCTCCTTCTCTTTCTCTCCCTCCTTCTCTTTCTCTCCCTCCTTCTCTCTCTCTCTCCCTCCTTCTCTCTCTCTCTCCCTCTCTCTCCCCCACTTCTTGACTTCCTCTTTCTAGCTTCTTTTCATTCCAGACTCTACTCCTTCTCTCCTGGTCTCCCCCGTCACTTCATTCTACGGGTTTTTCCTTTATTCCATCCTTCTCTCATTCGCAATACCCTTTTTGCCCCACTCATCTTTGCCCTCGTTCCCCCTTGGCATTTTCTAACCACCTCTGCTTCTCTTCGTCTGCCTATATCTCTTTCTCTCCTTCTCTGATATCTCACCAACTCTCTCATTCCGTCTCTCTGTCGCTCTCTCCCTCTTTCCCACTCATCCCCTTAGAGACCCTCCTCCTGTTACAGTTCAGAGTGTGTCCATCCTCCCCTGAGACCCATTGGCTGAAACAGCTGTCTGTCAACCCTCCTTACCTCCCTCACATTGGCCATTCAGAGCCACACGACTAGCATAAGACCGGGTAATGAGCTGCTGCTGATGGGGGGCCCCCCCCCCCCCCCGCAATAGAGGTCAAAGGGCGCGTGGAAAGACATGCTGTAGTACAGGCGCATCTGCCGCTTCGCACAGATGACACGTACACGTGGTGGCGCGGAGAGATGACACGCATGCCTCTGCTGCTCACTTCAGAGACAGAGAGGGACACACACACAAACATACACACACACACACACAAATACCAATGCCTCAGGCGTTTGTTTAAGTGAAGCAGACACTCAAAGGAGACACTCAAACACACGCTGCCATGCTTTAAGGACGCGCCGACGGCTGTTGGGCACGCAATTAAAGTGCCGACACGAGACAGACAGACAAACACACACACACACACATACTCCTCCCCAAGGCCTTAATAAATGTGATACATTTCCAGAAGGAGTCTCCTTGATGCACCACCCAGTTGCTGAGCACTACACTCACAGAGACAAAGACACACACACAGAGCATGCCTGGCATTTCGCTGGCCAGAGGGAAGGCTGGTTATTGAGGTGGAGGGCAAGCAGGGAGTGGGCGTGGGCGTATCTTTGAAAGTGATCCGTGACCCTGGTTGGCACCGTCGCCACTGCAGATCCCTTTAAACGGCCAGCAGCAGTGGCGAGAGAGAGAGGGCCTGCAGGGGCTTAGCGCTTCAGAGATCTCAATGGCATAGCCCCACACACACACAGACACACACACACACACACACACACGGTCATACATACAGAGTCATACACATAGCTGAGGATACATATACTCTTAATCACACACGCAACAAGGCATGTGGCACACGTGTGTCATTAGCAAAAGTATGCCAGCACTGACAGTCATACAGACACACACAAACACACACACACACACATATATAGGGTACACATATGAGCCAGGGAACATAATCGCATTGAAGCCAGACAACAAGCACATAGTTGAAGACACATATACTCTTAATCACTCATGCATGCATTCTTGCGCGCAAACACACACACACACACACACACACACAAACTGGCATCACACGCAATACCTATATATGGCTCGCATACCGTGAGGAACTAAATACCTTTTAAACACACATGTGGCAAGGCTGAAAGCCTATCAATTCAGAGACTTGTGACCATACAAACACCCCTCTCTTTCACTCTCTCTCTCTCTCTCTCTCTCACACACACACACACACACAAAACAAAGGAAACGCACAACAAAAATTGTTGAAACAGAATGACACACACACACACACACACAATGTTCAATGTTTGTACACAATATACCATCGCATAGGCTCACTACAAATCACTTTTACCTGGGTAAAGCCAAAACCCTGAGCCAAACATCAGTCCATGAATGAAAGGATATGATTGGGTGGCAGGAAGTTCCAGCTAAGCACATGATTGGCCAGCGCTAGGTAACGCTGGAACACTGAGGACATCTGAGCGTTGAGGTTCTCCCTGCGACTGAACTCCTGCAGAACCTCCATGGTGAGCATGAAGATCTGCCTCAAGTCATCCTCCTATCACACACACACACACACACACACACACACACACACACACACACACACACACATCACTATGATGCATCATACAATAGAACTTTGCTGTACACAACCACACACACAAACACAATTCATCAGAACAAAGGCTATTCATATTTTATACAATAAGAGATCTGCTGATCACACTGTTGTATACACATTTACTCTCACACATACACACGATGATATGACAAAATAATAACTGAACTCAAGTCAACAGAACAGTATATTCATTGACAAATATTTGTATGGACTTATTTTGTCACTGGGGACTAGACTTCCAACACCCATAAGGTGTATTCTTGCTGACTTCATCTCTTATACAACGATCAGTCAACACAAATACAATGACAGTCAGGCCTAATGTGCACACACACACCTCTTCAGTGATTCCCAACATGATAATAGAACACGCTACAGTTACATGTGTATGAACACAAAAGCAGAAGAGTGATTATGGCATTCATTACACACAACACACACTGGCCACACACACACACACACACACACACACACACACACACACACACACACACACACACACACACCTAGACAATAGCCTGTGTGCTTATACTCATTTCTAATGCATAGAGACATGGAGCTCATAACAAGGAAAATGAGTCGGAGAGTTTGTACAGAGATGGGGAGGAAAGGACAGAGAGCAGGGAAATTACAAAAACAACCAGCTTGAAATCATAACTCACAGATTATACCACAAAGCCGATGGGCCTTGGATGAGATTTGTAACGATATTTGTTTAGTAGTATGTAAACAAAGCTGAACTGAAGTGAACTGGGCATGAATTCACAAAGCATCTTAAGGGGCTAGAAGGAGCTCCTTACTTGGCGACAGGTCTTGTCAGTCTTAACTTTGGGACTTTGGGACAAGAGTAAGAACTAAAAAGTAGTCGGGAGGACTTCTTAACTCATCCAAACCAAATGGTAAATGGCTATTAATATCATTCCACGTCACAATGTTTTGTAATGCAGATGCTTAATTCGTTTAAACCAGATATTGTCTCAACCACGGGGGAATAATTGTGGAGCTCGTAAGGGATGTAATAATGCCACCAACCAACCGAAACAACCTATTCATTGCCGAAAATGTAATTGAATGCAGAGTAATGTTAAAACTATGGGAAGGTACTCTGTCTGTGGGTAGCATATTCCGTTATTATATAATGTGTAGCTTGTGTCATATTTACACATTTTACTACTGTTCTATGTTCCCGTAGGCTATGAAGTGCACTCCTATTCACCGGCACAGACCTGTCACTCACCAACCAATCCCCCAAGGTCATTGAAAGCAAGCTTGTGCATGAGACTCAGTCTCTCTAAACTTAGAGCTTAACAGAAAAGTGGCCTCAGCAGCTTTGTGAATAGGATTTAAAAATAAAATAAAAAAAAGCTTTAGTTCAAATCTTTAAGTACTCTTGGAGGCAAGATAAAATGCTTTGTGAAAATGGGTCCTGAACCTTTAATGCATTGTATTGTATTGGTTTAACATGTATGATAGTGAGGTTTTATGGATGTGGGCAGAGACCTGGAACTGGCGTTTGCAGTTGCCGTGGAACTCCATGCTGAGGCCGATGTTGCTTGTCTTGCTGGAGCTGGAGAACTCGCTGAGAAGTGCCGTCAGGATGGAGCAGGCCAGCGTTTGCTGCAGACACACACACACACACATACACACACACACAAACACACACAGGTCAGAGATTAAAGGTGATGGTTGACACTCACACACAAACACCCACTCAAACGGCACACTCCTGAGAGGCGAGTGTGTGAGTGTTTACTTGTCTGCTGTCCGTCATCCCCTGATAAGTGTGTGAGTGTGTGTGTGTGTGTGTGTGTGTGTGTGTGTGTGTGAGTGTGTTTACTCATGACTGCTGGGCACTGTCAGTCATCCCCTGATGAGCTTGCTGTGGGCAGCTGGCTGGCTCCTAGCATGAGTGTGTGACCCGCACGTGCTGCCGTCTTAACCAGGACATTCATCAACCGAATAAACCCCCTCCACACCAGCGGCATACGGCCGGACTCATATACCTCTCATCACATAACATGAGCAGGAACTCATTGAGACGGAGCTCATGTTCATGCTACTCTGGATCAGATTGAGTGAGATTTTGTTGACGAACGAAATTGCTTTGTTATTTTTTATTAATGAAATGAAATAAGTAAATTAAAGGAAGCAATTAAAAAAAAATAATTAAAAGCCAGAAGTCTGAATACCAAAATAAACTGTTTTCTCTCAACAACAACCATCAATCTACGGTCAATACCAGTGGTGGTCCGTCAGGGCCTTCAAGGCCTTCTCTGCTGGCCTAAACATCATCAGAAAATAAATGTAATAAATACATTTAATTTTAATATTTTCTTTTCATAAATATGTATTCAATTATTCCTCATAGTCCATTATCTTCATTTCATAGCTTCCAGCGTTGTTAATTTATGTTAGAGCTTTCATCCAATCATATTTCAGCTATCATGTGTTGCCACGCTCCGAAAAACCTTCCCCGAGAACAGAATTCTTCCTGAGGCCTTCAGAATTCACATTGAAGGCCCGTGTACATCTGATTGGTTTTCACAACTGGCTGTTTCAGTTCATTTAAGTTGAATGAACTGAAACAGACAGTTGTGACAACCAATCAGATTTCGAGTTGGCGACACTGGGCCTTCTAGAAGGCCCGGAATATTTCTTTCCTCGCGTTGAACGTGACACGTAAACGTCCTTTGATTGGATACTGAGGCAGACCGGTGCAGTGCTTCAGTGCTCAGTTTAGCTGGCTAAATTAATGCGAAAACGGAAAACGACGTACATCGGTTTCAATGCTTATTATGCTAGTTGTTTCAATTGGTAAGACTAAATATAATTACATTAACCAACTCAAATAAACTAGTTTACACCAACTTCATAAATCCAGTTTTTGATACAATTACAACGCCATTTTCAAGACGGAACTTTCAAGAAAAACTGGATATCGTGAGGATGGGAAGTTTAATGAAACTGCTTTGCAGGTGGGACAATGCGATGTTTAGTGGACAAACTTGTTTAAGCTCTCATAGGCTACTTTCGGTAGACTTAATAAAACTTTGTAGACTAATCCGTGAAAATCGCCTTTTATTTTTAAGTTGTGACAGTAATATCCAAGCGATCATATAACTGAGAGTTTCCTACTCTCAATGTATTGTTAATAGGCCTACGGGTGTATTGATTTTAAATGCTCCGGAAATATTAATAAAGTCTGTTGTACTCGACTATGTTAAGGTGATGCAATGCTCACTTATACTGCCTTTCTGGATAAATATAATGGTTCGAGAGCCATGGCGTCATAATGATAGTATTAGGAGGTGGATTCACTCAGTTTAACATCGTGTAGGACATCGCTGAAGGCCCAGTCGTGAAATGCACGGACCGCCACTGGTCAATACATTCCACTGTGATCTTTTTTAACTTTAAAAACATAAAAACACAAAATTCCAAAAACAAGCAGCTTCACACAGTGTGGACACATGTGTCCAATTTCCGATTTCAGTCCGATTTAAATTGGATATTGGACACATGTGTCTCCCCAGAACTAGATTCATTGTTGTCCGACTTGAGTCCGACTGGACTCCGACGTAAACCCCTGGACACACGATTCGATTCCGCTGGTAATTGGACTGGGCGCGCATGTGTCTCTCGTATCTGATTCAAATTGGACAACAACAACTTTTGCACGTGCTTGAGATCGTGCCCACAGACATATAAATGCATCATATATAATGTATATGATATGATAAACACTGCTAGACGCTCAGTTCTTGTGCTCCCTCTCATTCACGTTGAAATACTGAAAGCGAAACTGAAACTGGAACGCAACTGTTTGGGACAGAACGCTAATTCAGTGAACAAATATTTTCATATTACTTTCCACCAGTTGTTAGTCATGTAATCCATTCATATCGATGTGAATCAATCAATACTAATACAACTTTAACTGTGGTGTGTTTTTGTTTCATTTCACAACGTATTTACTGTATAATCAACGGTAGCAGATGTAAACATTCCGCATTTGATTTGAACTGACGCGGCCAAGATCTAGATTGGTCACTGCCATGTGCTTTGAGATAGAGCAGTTAACCCCCCATGGAGACCCCATGGAGAGAATTGGATGGGATCGGAGTGCTGCCATCATGTGCCCGCACTGACAGAGGCCTTCAATGGCATGCCCTTACGGTGCGAATCCATACCAGCGACGCGACCAAATTCCATCGCTTTGAGTGGGCGTAGTGTAGCGTGTGGAAATAGCATACAGTCCTACAATTTTCAAACGGTCAAAGACGACACCAAACAATCTCATTGGCCGCCGCCGAGAAAAATCGCTCCTCATTTGCATACGTTTCAACATGTTCGAATTTTCAGCGGTCGCGTCGCCCAGATCGCTGGTCTACGTCACAATGGACTGGCTCCCGTTGAAATGCATGGGGTTTAGACATCGCGTCGCTCATATCGCTGGTATGGATTTGCACCGTTACTCTCATGGCCTGTCCCTCTGACTACAGCTTCAGGCGTTCCACTGCTTCAGTTGTGTGCATGGCTTTAGAGTTCTAGAATCCCTCGACACCCCAGGGATTCTCAAATCACACACGTAACCGGGGGCAACAGCTGCTGTTGTCTCAGCGCCAAGGATGCCATGATCATAAAACTATTAAACTCAACAACACTCTGTAAACAGCTCAATCCACAACAAAAAATGTGTGTGAGGAGCGCCATCTTCTGGAGATGAAACACTGTGCAGGTGCCTTTCAAAGTGACTAACAGCGAGAGTGTAGCTTTCCCTTCAAAGGACACTTTAACTGGGCCCTATTTTCAGATCTTTTTGAGGTTGAAATTTTGAGGGACAAAAATGATCAAAACCAGTCAAGTTCTGCGTGAGAACACTTAAACCAGCAAGCGGAATGCAGAGTTACAATGGAATCCTATGGACCAGGCAAACACATCAAAGTAAACCGCTTGTAGTCAATTATCAAAGAGAGACGCTGTCCTTTGAGTGCCTTCTCCAGCACTACACAGTAGGCCAATCAACTACAGCCACTGAATGGGGTGCTACATCAGGAGACCAGAAAAACTGACTGTCCAAAACTTGTTGGACTAGAACACAGAATCAGACTCTGCTGAGGCTTTCAAAGCAACAAGAGCGATTTACATTGAAGAAACCACAATCTTTACATTCTTTCCAAATCCTTACAAATTATCGAGAATATAGTGTGCATAATTCAGTAAGCAAAAAGATTTTATTTATCCATAAGTGAATTCTCCGGTTTGGCAACACTTCAGCATTCCCAATGTGTCCAATTACTCACTTTGTCAATTACTCATCCTCCTCACAGAGACGGAGCCCACTGCTGTGCACCCGCCAGTGGGTGATGGGCACATGAAACACAGCCAGGGCTGCAAATCCAGCAAAAACAGAGGGTCGCATCACTTCCTGTCATCTGCAGAGGCGAACCATATGAGTAACTGTTCCTTTTGCGTAGCTGAAATTTTCCAGCTACACTGCTTCTAGGGATCTCGTGTCATCTAGGATTAGTCCGTTGAGTCCGCACAACCCCACACAAACCCCCCCATCCCCCCCCCCCCCCTACATTTTTTTTTTTTTTTTTTTGAAAAACCTTCTCTCAATGACCTGCATCTCATTCTGACCTCTGTTCTTACCTCGAGTCATTACCCCTCAGCATTCCAGGGGGAAGTAATGACTCATTCAGGAGCTTTCCGCATAATGGCTGTGCCCAGTCACTTACCCCTCGAGTTTTTGTCAACAAGATAAAGACGGAATAACACACGCCATAAATCCTGACTGGCTCATGAATGGCATAAATGTGTCAGAAGTCAATGCATCACCCGCCCGTGTGAAAGAGGAGAGGTGGTCACGAACGGAGGGATTAAGTTTCCCATTATGGGCCTGTTATTGTCATACCGTCAAACTGAGAGCTGGGAAAAACACCTGACACTGCGCATGTATGTGTGTGTGAGTGAGAGAGTGAGAGAGTGAGAGAGCGAGCGAGCGAGCGAGCGAGCGAGTGAGTGAGTGAGTGAGTGAGTGAGTGAGTGAGTGAGTGAGTGAGTGAGTGAGTGAGTGAGTGAGTGAGTGAGTGAGTGAGTGAGTGAGTGAGTGAGTGAGTGAGTGAGTGAGTGAGTGAGTGAGTGAGTGAGTGAGTGAGTGAGTGAGTGAGTGAGTGAGTGAGCGAGCGAGCGAGCGAGTGAGAAGGGGGTAGGCCCACCACTGTGTATGATGGACTGAATGATTTACACCTCCTACTGAAAGACTCGCAGCTGCACCAAACATCAGATGGATATTGGATCAGCACTCAGGAGTTTTGGTCTCAAACTTGAGCGCTAAAAGCTTACTACCTAAAAGGTGTGCGAAACCCTACGACCACCACCAACAGCCTCATTGGCACTGATAAAAGCTTGCCATCATGCTATGGTGCTTTGAAAGCTTTTCTTTCATTTTCACCAGGTGTTCACCAGTGCATATCCTGAATGGCTGGTAGGTAAATAAATAAATACATGAATAAATACAGTTTAACTAAAAAAAAAGTTTACAGAAACAGTTCATAGAACAGTCTGGGACAGAAAGAACATTTGTCCCTTAAGTCAGGTGGATAGTGTATGGTCAGATGTTTCTAATTGGGGTAAGCCCAGATACAGGGCTAAGGTTGGCTGATTGCAATGGCTTAGAAGTACATGTCATCTGTTAGTTCTTCATTTATGCATTGTAGCATTGTTACAAGTGACCCGCTAACAGCTTTCCCCCATCACCTTCAGTGGCAGGCATTGGGCCAATCACAAACAACAGTGCTACAATCCAAAAGTTATGGATGGGTTTGGTTTGCTTGTAGTTGTGCAAGTTATGTTTTTGTTAGTCTCATCTTTCTTGGAGAGCCGATGGGACGTCTTACCACTGTTGGGTTGCCGCTGCTGATGAGCTGACTGACTTCGTGGAAGATGCCCTTACAGTTGATGGACTTATCTAGCGAGCCCCGCTTCACGATGACCGCCGTGGCCAGCAGTACCTGCTCACGGACATACTTCTGAAGGCTATGAAAGAGAGAAAGAGAGAAAGAGAGAGAGAAAGAGAAGGCGAGAGAGAGAGAGAGAAGGGGGAGAGAGAGAAGGGGATAGAGAGAGAGAGAAAGAAAGAGAGAGAGAGCAGAGGAAAGGCTGGCTGTTAAATCACACTTATTTGCATTTCCTGTGAGAATAAGTGAAAATAACCTGGAAAAGAGTCCAAGTCTCGCAACTTCCAACAGACTTTGTGTTGAAATGCAGCTGGCATACAAATACAACAAGGGCGTTTTTACCCACTCTTGCATTCTGATGTCAGTTTCATATAAATCACAGCCTCACCATATTTCTCTCCTAAAGTGTGTTAGGCGTGCTCCAAATGCCTCTTATTATTTCTGTAAAAGCTGTTAATCTTTTGCCAGATATTCTATCAAGGCGACTCCACTCAAAGAGACATATAGTGGCTCTGGCTATGAGTTACGGATAGACCTTAAACACCGTCAGTCCTGATAAATGAACAGAATGCAGTCTGGCCATTTGTAATTTAACCAATTAGCTCCAGGCTCCTACACTCCCAGGGCAGCTGCTGCAAAAAGCATTCCTATGTACAAAGAAATAATGCACTCTTTCTTTAGTCTACACTTAATGCACATGAATGTAACCTAATTGACATAACATGAAATGCATGCCTGGAATGTCAGCATTAATAGGAGGCCATTCAGGTGGGGAAGCATGCATTCTGATGCCAATCCGATTTTCACATACATGTGTCCACACACACACACACACACACAAACACACACACACCTCTTTTTGTGAGAAGATGAGGGAGGAGTGGAGTCCTTTAATGTGTTAATTTTGTAGCCTTCACATTCGTGACTGAACATGCCAAATTCAATGTGCGCACACACGCGCACACACACACACACACACACACACACACACACACACACAGGTGTGACTCACTTGGGTCTTTGTAAGACATAGGTAAGGAGGAATGTGCGCAGAGACTCGATGCTGGCCTTCTCCAGGAGGATCCACTCCCGCACCACCGCCTCCATGATGGCTGTGGCCGCCTGGAACAGCACATAGTCTACCTTGCTGGTCTCTGTGAGGAGAGGAGAGGAGAGAGAGGACAGATATTAAACAGAGAGGACAGAGACTTTACACACACATTCCACCGCACTGGTCTCTGTAGGTAGAGAAATAGAGATATAAAACACAGCAACGTAATCAAGAACAGCACAGGACCAGTGAGTGACACACACAAACACACGTAGCTGTCACATCACACGCAGATGTGAGTCGCGCATGTGCAATTTTAAGACATTACTCTACACTCTTCATGTCCCGAGGTGAAGACAGAGGAGATCAAGGAGTGTCTTCTCTTTATAATAGATGAAATGCCAATGTGTTGTTATTTATATGCACGTGCGCACACACACACACACAAACAGAGTAATGGACACTGGGCACAGCGCCCCACTGATGTCTGTGTATTGTGTATATAATGTCTATATCGTAACGGTGTTAATTATCGGACGGCGTGTGTTATCGGCAACATTTGCGTTGTCATGTGAATCCATTGTTAAACTGAAGTTATAGATTGTTAATCCATTATTAAACTTAGCATTTTGATTGTTTAACAGAATGGCTGATGTTTGACACTGTCCAATAACTGACATAGGTACGCTAGCTCTCTTTACAAACCTATTCAAAGTTCCTATTGATGATGCCTGTGTCACACCGTAGAGATACTGGAAGCGCTGTTAAACACAGCGGCCCTTACGTGCCGTGAACAGTTTACGCTTGCTTGACTCATATCAGGCAACAACAGTGCATTTCCGCTCCATCATGATTAGAAACACAACAGGTCCACACACAGTCATACTTCATCTGGACAGTTTCTTCATGTCCAAACGCATACAGTCATCCTGCACGGATGACTCATACACACACAAACAAACACACACATACACACACACACACGCACACACACAGATCCTGGAGTCTCCTTAGGGTGCAGGCAGCTGGAAAATTGATCTGGGGCTTTCCAAGCTCACTCTGCCACCACCGTTAGCACCAGTCCAACCTCACTCAACTACAGTCAGACAGACCAACCGCACTCAACTACAGTCAGACAGACCAACCGCACTCAACTACAGTCAGACAGACCAACCGCACTCAACTACAGTCAGACAGACCAACCTCACTCAACTACAGTCAGACAGACCAACCGCACACAACTACAGTCAGACAGACCAACCGCACTCAACAAGAGCCAGACACACCAACCGCACTCAACTACAGTCAGATAGACCAACTGCACCCAATAAGAGTCAGATAGACCAACCATGCTCAACAAGAGGACCAACCTGCCTAGCTATGCTAGCCTATGCTGAAAACAGCTTTGCCTCTGAAAGCGTCATTGTCCAACCACCGTGGTAACCACGGAGACTCAATCTTCAAAATGATGGTCTCAATCATTTAACTATGGAAGTTCGGGAAACACATTCCTTAAAAGCTATACTCAGCTGCAACCAGACAACCCTAGCCATAGCTAACAATCCTCAATCAAACCAACCACACCCACCATGGCAAACCATTGCCAACATGACAGCCTCTATACTAGCACCACATTCATAAAGCTAACTAAATGTACTGGTCTAGTCAAAGCCTTCACATTCAGGCTAGGAGTAGCATGATGACTAGAAATAATTTACATCTAGCCTATAACTCAGCCAACACAAATCTTGATTACAAATATCCTTAACTGAGTAAAAGTGGAGGGATTGTATATGTTTACAGCCATTCTAACTCCACTGCTAGAAAAGGAATAGCTCATTGTTTAAGAGGGGCATAAAATGACAAAACGGGCAAAATAATGATAAAAAAAAAAAGAAAATGCATCATCATAAGATATAAATCATAGGACATTTTGGAATTCTCCGGTTTATTACAGATCATGACTTTGCACAGACAAACAGACAGAGACATACTCCACTCACCCAGTATATGCTTGCAGATAGCGAAGGGTGATTTGGATTTCCTGAAGGAGAGGAATATGTGCTCGGCATGCTGTCTCTGTTCGTTACTGACCATGGACGGCGGTGCCTGCAATCACACAGAAGGAGGAAAACTGGTTTACAAACACACACACACACACACACACACACACACACACACACACACACACACACACACACACACACACACACACACACACACACATATATATATATATAAACATCTGGGCATACCCTCACACTCACAGACACACACATAGCTGACTCACCGAACATGCAGCACAGAAGCAGAGCTAAAAACTTGAAAACACCTGTATAAGAAGATGCCTGCAGACACACACACACCTTAGAATATAACTCACTTTTAGGCATAAATACACAGCTCTACACACAGCTCACTTCTGTGCGCACAAACACACACACACAAACACACACACACACACTATACACACACACACACACATCTATATATAGCATGAATCATGTGCTGCCTGTGCATCAAGTGAAGGTATCAGACTTTGATAGTGCCCCTCATCTTGCCTGAGGGGTAGTTTGTGCCACGGGCCAGCAGCACTGGTGTGCAGAAAGGCAGCAGGTCAGCACCGTAGGAAAATCACATTCCAGCCTTAACGAAAACACACAAGCACTTCCAGACCACCAGCAGCCTAGGCTAGCGGGAGAAGGGCTCTTTCATCCACATGCCACCACACACACACACACACACACACACACACACACACACACACACACAGAGCTCACACACACACACACGCATACACACACAGAGTGCACAGACCCGTACACACACACACACACACATAGAGCGCACACAGACATGCATTCACACATCAAAAGCTTACCCACCTCACTCCAGTAAAAAAAAAAGGAGAAGGGCTCTTTCATCAAAGCTGTGGCCACAGGAATGTAACACTCGTCTCGTTTACCTTAATCTACTAAATCACTATGAGTCATAACACACATTTATGCCAGCTCACAGATTCATGAGCCTATTCTAACATTAACATATTCACTTTCGTTTCGTTTTAAGCCATGTACCCTTTGTTTGTATTTTGCAGTTTCACGGTTACTGGGAAACATTTATACTACACTGACTGTTGGGGATGGGGGGGGTTGAGAGAGCCAGGATAGACTTGTCCTCAAAACTGTAGCTTGGATCATTTGTGCCTCCAACTTAAAGTGGGTAATAACAAGTGACACCCACACCCACAACCACACCCACACCCACACCCACACCCACACGGTTCACAAAAATCTGTGAGACATAGGCCTACTCAACCAAATACCATTGACTCAGATGCATCAATATCAACCAATGCGCAGCAATAGCCATTTACCAAAGCCTAGTAATAGATCACCTCAAGCAGATGATCAAACACAAAACTTCCCCATCCACTCAACTAAACCTGCGGTCATTTTGTGAGGATAATGCATTTTCTTTTTTCGCCAAAGAGCTCCACCTTTCTTCGGCCCTTCATGATTTCACGTAGATGTGCTCTGAAACCACGGTGTGTGACTCTGCCTCGGCTCCTTTAAGCTGGTGAATTTGCTGGCATTTATGGCAACAGATGTTCTTGTTTACTTATGACGTTTGATCTCCTCCCAATCACGTTTGCCCTAATCTGATTGGGTGATTCGGCGATGCCCTGCCCGAGCAAGCCTGAAGGGCCCAACTGTACGGAATGTCCTCTGCGGAAGGTCACCGAAAGGTCACAAGACATTCCGTAGATGGGTGATGGGAAGCATGTGAGCCACTACGGCACAGGACAGACAGACAGACAGACAGGTTTACTGACTCGCAGCTATCAATGGAAGGGTCCGAGTCCTTTTTGGACTCACCATGTCATAAATAGACAGACAGACAGACAGACACACACACACACACACACACACACACACACACACAGAGAGCAGAAAAGGAAGAAAGAAAAACAGAGATGATAAGAGACAAGTAAGGGATGAGGAAGAAGTCGATGATGATGTTGATAATAATAATAAAGGATGGTGCACTTCTTCTGCCAACACTGATGGACAGCAATTTCCTAGACACACAACCTGAGCACTTGTGCAATTGACATCTTTCACAATTAATGGTTGTTTGTCACTGACTGAAAATCAATTAAGTATACTTCTTGGCTTTCCCCACCCCTAGGATTGGCTTTTGACAACAAGTGCTTGTGAGTCACGTTGCACTAAAAGAACACATCCTGATTGGCTGAGGGACAACACCACGCAAGAACCAGAAGGCGGCAAAGAAACGGCACCTGACACACAGGACCAGAATGATGTCTGTGACCTTATCAGGGGAGCACAGACGCCCAGGCAAAGGAGAGAAGCAGAGATGTATTGGCTGGACAGACACAAGGTAGGAATGAAGTCATAATCGTCATCTTCATCATTATGCCTATGTGGCGTGTAGGGCCAACACTATGGGCTTCCACCTCTCCCTATCCTTTGCTAGTAGGTCTATATCTTCACTGGTCTTCCATTGTTCTTTTATTTCGAAGAAGGATCGAAGAGTAGGTTAGTCTATTTACAGATCCAACTATCTAAAATACCGATCCATTACTGCGGTTTTCTAGAAGAGGTAAGCAACAGACCAAAGGGAATTCTGAAAGGAATTTGACATATGGAATCTGGTGAGGCTAAACTAAGTTTAAAATGACAAATTTACACCCTACAAGGAATAACAAACTTTACATTTCAGTAAGTTACAATTGCCTTGTGTTAAAAACTTCAAAAGGTATCTTGTTTTAAACATTCAAGTCAAATAAATACCTACTGCCAAAACAGAAAAGAGACAGTATACAACCACATTTTGACACACATTAACTATATTTAACTGGACTGTTAACGTAGAGATAACTATATTCCTTGCTTACATATTCAATATGCCAAGTTGAAGGGAGACCATGTCAACATTGTGGACACATTTAATGTGAGCTACAGGTCACATACTAATCATCTATAACTCAAAGAACGAAACACTCTCCTCTTCAGTCATTTAAGAAACCAGTACATTAACAGTCTGTATCAATTAGGTCTATGAATATTCAATATTATTACTTCTTGTAAAATGTTGGCACATTCAATTGACTTATTTATAACTAATAGGCACTTAATTCGGATGCGGCCAACCACAAGACAAAAAAGGAACGAATAAGAAGCCATGACACAGGTTACAAAGTTATGAACCAATTCATTTGATCATTTATACCTGATAACTACTTTAACTTCAGTAATGTACTAGAAGGACAAACAAACGGAATATCTGTTTCTAACATGGGAAATTATTGACCAGTTCTAAAACCGAAGAAATTATGCGCTAACCAACCTGACTCAATCTGAATAGGGGTACAAAATGTCTATCAGATGGCCTAACGTTAAGCTAGCACCAGCAGTAGGGCTATCTAGCTTATCTGTAGACACAGCGACGCTAATTTCAAATAAACACGTTCGCTATAACAGTTAAGGAATATAGGCAATGTGTTAAGAGTGTTCATTTTTCCAGCAATAAAGCCGCAGTCTCCTTTACAACTTTTAGCTTGTATAGCTCTACAACAGTTCCAAGTGGCCTCTGTTCAACCGCATGCTCAGAGCCTCGATCAACAAGGATCACCGTAAACAAAAACTACAACAATCAACATCAAAATCAACCTAATAGGTGTGGTACTTGTACGTTTGTTTGTGGCTAATCGAAACAGAATTATCTAACATGCTCGATCATGGATGAACACGAAAGTGAATCAACAGCGTGTAACTAGCCGAGGCGAAGAGCAAACATGGGGATGCTGAGAAACTGTCTTCGGTACTTTTAAATGTTCAATATTGGCCACATTTTTATTGATCGCAGCAAGGGTGGCAGACGTAAAATGTTTATGTGTTTCACAAGATAAGTTTTTATCCACCATCGTCATATCAGGCAGTGTCATCCATAGTGGCTTCTGAGGATAAGATGATGGCTATGTTGGATTTTTGCGGGATGGAGTGAGACAAGCACTGCGCCACGCATCGCTTTCTTCGCTCAAAACCAATACCTGTGGCGATCTAACAAGCTAGTCTCTCCATAACTTCAGACAGAAGCGAAAGCCAAGTACAGACAGTTACACATATAAAAAACGTTGTTCTACATCTCACCATTAAAACTTTGGCAGCGCTTTCCAGCTGTGAAATCACTTCTGGTGCACCGACCGCCGCCATCATGGTCTCTCTTCAATGACGCGCCATGCGCTGCATTCTGGGATTAAGCGGTACTCTGGGCCAATGAGTTCATGGATACTTTTTGGCAGAGAGTTTTAGTACGGTGCCGTACCCCGTGAAGGTTATGCAATCTCAAAACGATAGGCGTGAAAGATCGAATGTGTGTGTGAGTGTGAGTTCATAATTGTACGCAGAGAGCAATTTCGATCTGTGCGAGTTTTAAAAATTTGTCATCCACGATTTTCCCCACCTTTGCCATAAAAATGTGCACAGTCGGCAATTCATATGCCTTATTTCAAAATGACTAGGATAGCTCGGCTGAAGGGCATGTTCTGAGTATCTATGACTATCCCAGGGAAATCCAGGGTCCACATGTTAAAACGCAAGTTTATTGGATCAAGGACTGATGAGCCTACTTCATTTTGGCTGTGTTTGTTTTCATGAAACGGCGTCAACGTGGGTTATAGATAGAAACACGCTCAGTACTGTGCCTTCCTGCCCAGCCAGTTACCTAACGTCAATATTGAGGGGGGAACTCCCTTGGACACGCCGTGGAATCCATGTGGCCAAGAGTAGAACAAATATTAAAGAAATCACGCAATTTGAGGATTTATTAATTTAATTTAAACATATATTTTACACAGTGAGGACAGTGAAAGCATTTTTACAAATTCTCAATTCATACATAAATGTAAAAAAGGAAATATAAATCAAATTGTATGCTGTACGTAATACTGTAGACATGGAGGTTTAAAGGTTAGCTTAGGAAAAGGAAAAAAAAGAATAAGATACAAAAAATATGTATATCTGTATAAATATATATTCAAGAGTAACAGTGTGGTATAATACATTAAGGAAGACCAGATGAGTCATAGAGCTGTCCCACCCCAGGGTAAAAATACAAAAGGTACACAAAGTAGGAAAAACCAAAATCAAACAGAAGGAAGATGTCAAGTCAGTCATAGATTGTCAACACTTTAAAAAGTAAATTACAAGAAACCCATCCGTCAAAAACACACAAACTCACGCCAACAGTCGAACACTCACATAGTTCCATAGACCGACTCATTAGGAGAATCACTTTCATAAAGCTAAGTTGTTGTTGTTGGGTTTTTTTTCCACCGATTAATCCGCCATGATGAATGTCAGCTGGGTAAGCACTATTCCAAAAATTGCCCTCAGCCCTAAACAGAGAATGGCTGACTGGGAGAAACTTTAAGTCAGAGAAAAGCATTTTGTTACAAAATTGATTTAGTCTAATGTATCACGAGCAAGGGGCTATTAGCAACCTGGTTTTGTTTTTTACGCACCTTTAGCATTTACTTCGTCCAAAATACATGTTTGTACAGATAGTGGGGCTTAAGCAACAGGCAGAAATGACTTGGCTTGTGTTTTTTTCTGCCCATAGGAGTCACTGTGCCAGTCGTTGTGGAGAAGACAAGATCAATATTATTGGCCGTTAATCTGTTGTGACACATCGGACAGTGTGCGAAGTGCACTGATGATTGTCAACAAGCTTTGGAGTCATCACCATGCAAACGTAAACTTGAAGAATGGGCTCTTGTTCACTGAAAACATTTTCAACAGTTAAAAACATGACTTTAATGTCAGACATGGGGAAACGAGTTTAAAACATGTGGCCACATCTGGTTTAATGGTTTTCAAGAAAGAAAAGTATAAATGCAAAAACAAAACAAATTAAAATAGTCATACAGGCCTGATACACCAAGTCATCCTAGGCTGCCATGCTCCCTAACCATTCTATTCCTCTCCTTCTTCCCTTCTCTTTTGATTTATCTCTATCGCTCAGCCTCTCTCTCTCTCTCACTTACTTACTCACACGCAAGCAGGGCCGGCCTGGTTTGCGAGGAGTTTCCATCTTTGTTCACTATCAATACTGATCGTCATGTGGTAAGACACGCACAAACACCAGACATTCATTGAGAAGGCACACACTCTGTCACATCCCATCCCACGCATACCACCAATTAAATCCCCACTTTTGTACACACACACACACACACACACACACACACACACACACAGAAAGAAAAAAGAGAAACAAGAGTAACATGAAGTAATGATGATAATGTCAATAATAATATTATATTAATAACAAGTAATAAGCAGCATTGGGTCATGTAACTACATTGAAAATATATAAAACCAATATAATATATATTTGTACATATTGTATTTCAGTATTAAACGTTCAAAAAAGGATATTTGATGTGTTTAGAAAACTATATAATATATTGTTTTTCTTATCTGTATTGCACATAGTCATACCATCACATACGATTTCAGAAACTCTGTCTGCCTTTGATTGGTTTCATCTTATTTTTTGATGACTGCCTGATTAGAGATAGAGGAGTTCTCTATTGGCAGTTGGATAACTGCACCTCCCATCCTTAATACTGTCATAGTGAGGATGAAAGTGTTAGCCTAAGGGGGTTAGCATGCTAACCAAGGCCTGCTGTGGTACAACGGTGCTTGCGATGTCAAACGTATACAGGCTTTCTAACCGTATCAGGTTTATGAGGCCAATTATAAGTGTAATCCTCAGCGTTTATGCAAACGTATTTTTAATAAAGGGCCAACACTGAGAGTGACCTGTGAAGTTGAGAGAAACTAGAAAACTCAGACTAATGAGAGTAGAAATAACAGTGACCTAAAAATAGAATAAACAATTCTGTAAAACTCCACCTATGTGGAAATGATGGTTTTCTGTGATAGGTCTATGTGGCAAAATAAAAAATGTTTTCAGTTAAGGGAAGTGTTGAACGCAATGATTCCGTTTGGTTTCTTTGTGAATACCATTTGACCTTAAAATGGAGACTGCACATCTGCACATCTTTCATCTGAGGTTAAGTTTTGCTCGCAAATACACATCCAGTGGGAGTCAAATGTCAGCCAACTGTACAAAATGAAGACTCTTTTGTCCACTAGAGGGCATCAAACAAACATTCAAAATATCTGGCATCTTTAAGCCACAGATATTTCAACAGGCCAAAGAAAAGTGAACTCAATCGTACTAGTCAGTGACTTGAAACCATTTCCTTTGGGAACGTCAAAACATTTCAGAAGCAATGTTAACATAACACTGCCAAACATTAATGGCTTTTAGTGCCTAACAATGATGGTACGTTGCACCATGTGTATAGAAATATGTATTTGTATATGTAAGTATGTGTGTATGTGTATGCTTGTGTGTATACTTGTGTGTGTGTATGTATGTGTATATGTGAGTGTGTGTATGTTTGTATTTGGTAGATTCAGCTGTGCAAGATCTGGATCAACCCATCAGTTTCAGCCTACGTCATTGGGACGAGGTATTAACAATGGAAAACAAAAAAAATAAAACAACTCCCATCCTCCCATTCCGACCCCATGTTCATTCCTCTCTGACTCTCAACACCACAGTTACTTTTCCACTATTCTGGAATGGCTACATCAGGAACGGTCATCGACAACAGAAGAAGATAAGGGAGTGGTTCTGGGGTGTACTTTAAAACATCCTTTGAGGTTCCTTTGGAAGTTCATTTTGAGGTTCCTTTTCAGAGGTTCGTTGAAAGTGGCCTTTCCAGGCTGTGATCTACGTTGGACAAGGCGACAAGTCATGGTCAACACTGTCCCTGATGCGTGTGCAGAACCAGTCACCAGTAAGGTCCAAGTCCAGAGGTTCTGTGTGGTGTTTCTGCCATAGAATGTTTTTCTCGTGTTTTCACCCCCTACCTCTACCCTCCCCAACCCCGACTGGAAAAGCTGGCCTCACAAAAGAAAACCTCACACTAATGACCTGATCTTTGTGAAACTGTGCTTATGTGCAAGTTCAGCAAGCATATTTTTCTGTCTGCTGCTTCTGAATTGCACTTTTTGGTCCCAGGTGTCATGTCTGTGTGCTCTTATCTACTGGTCACATGTATGGTGCTATTGATGAAGGTATGAAATAAACGTCAGAATGGTCCGATAGTCTCCTCCGTCTCCTCCTCCTCCTCCCGCTCTCTCTCCCCCTCTCCAATTCCTGATTTTCTCTTTCTTTCTGTCTGTCTCTGCCGATCTCGAAACACAGAACACAAACCCAAACACCTTACACATGCACGCACACACAAAAGAAAAACAGTTCCTGACAAAACAATGGTGGGGAAGGGTGACCATGAGGAGGTGAAGGGTGTAGGATGATCGTGATCACAAGGAGGTGAAGGCCTTTGATGGCGCTGCGTTCCCAGAGCGTCTCTAAACATACACGGGCTCACACCCCTCTCCGTGCTCTTCTTCCTCCTCGTCCTCGTCATCTTCATCTTCCTCCTCCTCCTCTCCTTCTGTCTCCTCTTGGGGCCCGACTCCTCTGGTCGCTGCTGCGCCCCCACCGCCTCCTCCGCTCGAGTGACCCCCGTGAGACTCCTCCAGGGGCTTGGGGTAGCGGAAAGGGCAGCCGTTGTCGTCGAAGAAGCGTCGAAAGGTGAACTCGTAGAAGGCGTGCTCCGGGTGTTTGCTGTGGGGGGGATAGAGCAGGTCGTAGACGCTCCGGGAGTCGTCGCCGCTGTTGCTCCACGCACCGGGGCCGCCCTCCTCCTCCACAGGGTCAAAGTTCGACGTGTCCATGGGGTGGGAGATCTTGGGCCGGTAGGGCGCCGGCTGCTGACGGAGGTTGCTGGAGAAGTCCATCTGGTTGAAGAAGGGGTGGGCCTTGATCTCGCCGGCGCCGTTGGACCCCAGTCGGTCCTCGGCCGAGCAGCACAGGCGGCTGATTATGTCCACGGCCTCGGGGCTGAGCTTCACCTGAGGGGGCACCTGCAGCGTACTCTCCCAGTTGATCACCTGTATGGGGGGCAGAGGAGGGGTCAACAGGTGGTTTAGTGGAGGTGGATGATCAGGGAGCACTAAAGCCCATGTCACAGGAGTGAGGGAGGTTATCGTTACTTTTACCACTCCGGAGTTTCTTGTTATTGTTCCTACATTTCCTTTGCTTATTAGGTTGCATAGATTCTAAATGGGTATTTGAGTATAGGGCTGAACGATTTGGGAAAATAATCTAATTGCGATTTTTCCCTGAAATATTGCGATTGCGATTCGATATGCGATTTTTTAAAATGGTATCCTCTTTTTTTCTCCAACAAAACGTACTGAATGATTTAAATATGACACAATATTAAGACACATTTAGTGTGAAATATTCTTTCCCACATTTTACATTTGTATTTAACTGCTCATTACAGAAACAAATCGGTGGCTTTGCCACTGTGCATTTAAGTTATTCAAACAAAGTCAAGTATAAACACAAGGTATGCACTTTTTAAATTTGCCTTATGCAGTAATTGTACTTCAGGTTTAGGGTTAGGATAAGCAGTTTTACCTTAAAATAACAGCTTTGAAAATTGGGGCGCTACAATGACTTTTAATATGAAGAATAGCCTCTGTGCCATTGCCATACCAGGGTCCGTAGGCAAATGACTGCGTTATGCAGGTGTGCCTGAAGCTGCCTGGTTTTTACTGTCTGCCGAACTAGTAAGTAGCTTTTTTGCCGTCTTGTTTTGCACTTGCTTGATGATTGACACTATGACCAACTAGTTAGTCAACAACTGTCCTAATAAGTCAAAGTAAGCACATTTCAAGAGATTTCTCTAGTTTGAGCCACTAGCATCTCGTTAGTGATTAGCAAGTGATCCGTTATGCTGCTTTAATCACTGTGTGCAAAATGTTCCATTATAAAAAAAAATTAAAAAAAAAAAACTTTTATTTTTTATTTTTTTTAATCGCGGTTTTTATTTAAAGGCACAATATGCAACAATTATGCTTCAGGATTAGGGTTAGGATAAGCAGTTTAACCTTAAAATAACAGCTTAAAAAAAATTGGGGCGCTACAATGACTTTTAATATGGAGAATTGCGTCCGTGCCAATGGCATAGCAGGGTCGATAGGCATATAACTGCGTTCTGTAGTTTTGCCTGCCGATGCCCGCCGACCTGACTTTGATTACCTTCTGCCGATCTAGTAAGTAGCTTATTTGCCATCTTGCTTAGTCTTGTGTTGCACATGATTGATGTTTGACTGTTTTAGGACAGTCGTTGAGTAATTAGTTTGTCATAATGTCAAAGTCAGCACATTTCAAGAGATTTCGTTTCGAGATTTTCGTTCGTTTTAGCTGCTAGCATACCTTTAGCGAATAGCTATTAATCCTTAATGCACCTTTAAGTTGCGGTTTGAAAATCGCGTCTCATCATATCGCGATTAAACTGCAAATGCAATTAATCGTTCAGCCCCATTTGAGTATAGTGAGTATTTAAGATGTGAATAGAGTGAGTGGGTGAGTATTTAGGAAGTGAGTGAGTGAGTGAAAGAGTATTTAAGGTGTGAGTGAGTATTTAAGATTTGAGTGAATGAGTGAGTATTTAAGACGTGAGAGTGAGTGAGTGAGTGACTGAGTATTTAAGATGCGAGTAAGTGAGTGAGAGAGAGTATTTTGTGAGTGAGTGAGAGAGGGAGTGTTGCTGACCTTAATCTGGGTCTCAGTAGGAGTAGGAGCGAGGAACGGTGGCTGTCCCACCAGCATCTCAAACAGGATCACGCCCACACTCCACCAGTCACACAGCTGGGTATATCCTGCAGAGTCACAGAGAACACACAGTCACACACTCACCAGCATGCTGCCAAATACCTGAGCAAGAAGGGAAAATTAGCCGGAGAACTGAGACTTTTTATAAATAAATAATAATAATGCATTTTATTTGTAGCACACTTTTCATTCAAAAGAATCTCAGAATGCCATACAGCCAGTACATGGCAAAAACATAGTTTTAAACAATTTTTACGTTGAAGTGAAGCATTACATGATGAGCGAACCTGATGACTTCTCTAATAGAAGATGGTTTCTCTTATCACTGTCCAACCTTAAGATGAGCCTTCAAGACTTAACATGGGGGATAGCTGTGGTACGAGGTAGAGGGACCATGGGACTTGCAGTTTTTTAGGTGGATATTCCCTCGTCACAGAGCTATTTGGTCTAAGGCTGCGAACTCTGAACCATCCAGATGTTTTCTGTTTTTGATTTAAGCCCAAAATAGTATTCAAATGGTTTTCTTCTGTGAGCTTCCTCCTGACATCTTAAAAAGGATGTTACGGATCACATACTTCCTCAAGATGGGAATGCAATTCAAAATGAGTTCAATGATAAGTGTTGGAATAGGAATGACACATTCAACTGAAATCTATTCCATTTGGCTTAGTATAGTGAAAAGTAAATAGAGGATAATGTGCCATTTTTAAGACTGCATGAAATCCAGTTTGGCTGGGGCAGTCTATTATGATAGGGGCCTGGGGGTTTCTTGCACCTCCCTAGTTTATGTCAAAATGCTGTGTTGAAAGTGAGTTGAAACAAATCAAATGAACTAGAATGAAATGAAAAGAAAGAACTGAACTGATTTTTAGCAGCTTGTGGCGAAGTGAGCGTGAAGTCACCCCACCCGACCTTGAACCTGTGTCTCTGGGGCAAAAACACTGCAACCAAACACCAGCACCAAGTCATACTTCATCATACAACAACCCCCCCCCCCCCCACCCCCACCATCATCATCATCATCATCATATGCCTCTGCTCGTCTTGCTGACCTTTGCGCAACAGCACCTCGGGAGCGATGTAGTTGGGCGTGCCCACCAGAGAGTGAGCCAGGCAGCGCTGGTGCTGACGCGTCGCCTGCTGCTCCAGTGACATCAGCCGGTCGCCACAGCGACAGTTCGACACATCATCCCAGAAGTCACTGGGCTCCATGCTGTCCTGCCTCACGTGGTTTCCTGCAAGGGACAGAGAGAGAGAGAGAGAAAAAGAAAGAAAGAAAGAAAGAAAGAAAGAAAGAGAGAGGCAAAGGGAGAAAGACCAAAATTAAAAACAAAACTGTTCAGATCTGTTCAAATTCTTTCCCATTTCTATTCAAACATAAGAAAATCCATCAAATCTACACAGGCTTTCTGCATAGGCTCAGACACACATAATGCATATGTGGTGGTATAATGCAACTCCAGTCTTTTTTCTTCTAATACTGTAAAACACACCACACACAACGACTGGACAGCCATTCCCATGACAACCCCCGACCTCCATCACTCTCACCTTTCTGGTAGTACTTGGAGTTGTGTGTCCATCGGAAGCCGGTGCAGAGGCCGAAGTCGGTGAGTTTGATGTGTCCGTCCAAGTCGATGAGGATGTTGTCGGGCTTGATGTCGCGGTGGATGAAGCCCATCTTGTGCACGCTCTCGATGGCCAGGGTCAGCTCGGCGATGTAGAAGTGGGCCAGCGCCTCTGGGAACACGCCCATGCGGATCAGCAGGCTCATCATGTCCCCGCCGGGGATGTAGTCCATCACAAAGTACAGGCTGTCCTTGTCCTGGAACGAGTAGTACAGCCGCACCACCCACTCGTTGTCCGCCTCGGCCAGGATGTCCCGCTCTGCCTTGACGTGGGCCACCTGGTTGCGGTTGAGCACGTCTTTCTTGCGGAGGGTCTTCATGGCGTAGAGCGCGCCGGTGTCGACTTTCCGGGTCAGGCAGACCTCCCCGAAGGCGCCGATGCCGAGGGTCTTGATCTTGACGAACATGGACTTGTCCATCTTGGCCCGGCGCAGGCGGTTGTAGTTGGACTCCTTCTGGTTGAGCATCTTCCTCATCTGCTCCTGCTCCGCTTCCGATAGGCCAGCCTGGAGTGGAGGAAGGGAGTAAGAAAATGGAGGGAAATAAAGAGAGAAAATTCAGACATCCATGTTGTAAAAGCCTTAATTCTTATTTGTGCTTAACTAGTTTCAGTTCCTTTATATTTTTTGAAGCCTCTTTTTTCCTCCTATCAGCTTACTAAGTGTTAAGACTACTAGGCTATAATAAATGTAAAACCTTTCATGATATTTACATCAACAGAACAGCTGAATCTATGATATATTCACGTGATCGCTCTGCTTCCTCACCTTGGACATCTCCTGCTCCAGCTGCAGCCTGCGGTTGAGCTTTTGCTGGTGGGTCTTCATCACGTTCTCCACGTGTTGCTCCATGTAGAACTTGAAGGCGAAGGGGGAGTAGCTCTTGATGCGTGACTCCCTCTTCTCCTCATCGCGAGCATTCTTCCTCACCGGCACCGGCGAGGTCTGGATCTGCTTCTTGTCCTTCACGGCCTTCTCCGCTTTTCCAGACTTCCCCTTCTCTTTGGCGTGGGTCTCCTCTGCCTTCCCCGCCACCGGGGGTCCACTCTGGATGGCCCTGCCCTGGCTAGGGAGCTCTGAGGCTCCACACATGGCGGCTCCCTCTAGGGATGCCTGCTCGGCCCCTGCCCCAGACGCGAGCAGGGTTTTGGGGTATGGCGGAGGGGGACAGCGGGGTTCCTGGGCGGACTCCCTGGCGTAAGAGTCGTCCGTCATGTACCCGTGCGCCTCAGCCCCGTCCTGGTTCTGGGCGGCCAGCCAGCTGGGGTGGCACGGACCCACTGCGGTCTTGGGCTCCGGCCTCATGACCCGGATGCTCTTCACGGGTTGCTGAATCGGGGGAGAGGTCACGGCGGTGATGGTGTTGGGGGCCATGTTGGCGTCCTGTTTACTCCCAGAGACTACATTAGGCGCAGGCATGGCCTGCCTGACGTTCACCTTCTGGTGGTTGTTAAAGGAGTTGGTGCGGCTAGGCACGCGGACCTCCCCCCGGAAGGGACCTTGCGGCTGAGACTGCCTGGCCGAAGGTGGGCCCCCCCCATCCGGTCCCGGGGCTCCACTCCAAACGTGCTCGTACAGGTCCAGGTTCAGGCTGGCCCTGGAGGGTGTCAGGAGACCCTGGGGGAGGTCAGAGAAGTCCGGCCCCATGCCGCCGGCTGCGGCTGCCCCTCCAGGAGAGCGGGACATCATGTGGACCTGGTGAGAGGTCGGGCTGGACTGTCGTGGGTGGGAGTGAGGCGGCAGGTAGAGGGTGGTAGGGTACCCGCCGCCCCCATTCTGGCCACCCATGGCCCCTTTGCCCTGCATATTGACGTAGTTGTCTGGTGGCGCCATCGTGGGCATCTTGTTCTGGAAGGAGGCGCTCCTCTGCACCGGGTAGCCCGAGGTCTCCATCATGTGGGGCCTGCCGTGACCGTAGTCGTAGAGTGGCCCTGGACCGGGGCCCCCTGGCTGCTGAGGCTGGATCTGCAAGGGCTGTCCAGGCACAGCGTAGCTCATCATGGACGGCTCTATGCTGCCTGGGTATGGCTTCTGCTGGGCAGGACCTGGAGGGTACATGGGGTTTCCTGGGCCATTCTGAGGGGGCATCCCAGGTGGGTATGCTCCCATACTGGGCGGGCGCCCCATGGGGTTGCCCATGGCCGACCCCTGGGCAGAGCCGGAGGGGGGCATCATGTAGTTCATGACAGGGGGGCCACCCATGTAAGGCCGGGGCATGTCACCCTCTGCTCCGTATGGCGCCCCCTCATACATTGGCGCACCCATCTGGTGATACGGCGCCATAGAACCGTCGCCGCTTCCATCAATCGATGGCCTGTGGTCCATGGGGTTCGGCATGCCTCCTTTTCCTGTAATAAGTAACATGTTTTAAAAATAAAAACTGTGTAGTGCAAAACTCCAAAACAGGTTCAAAAGGTCAATAAAATGTATCTTCATATACAGGTTAATACATAGTTATTCACACATTTATATACAGTACGTTTGTGGCAAAGGGAGAGCATAGTCGCCCCACCTGGACTCGAACCCGAGGCTACATGGTGCCAAATATGAACTCTGACCGCAACGCCAAAGAGCCAGGCTCAATGGCATGGCAGTCAGAGCACATACTCATCTGAGGTGACGATACCATCGTCACACTTCCCTCACCCTTTTGGAAGTGCACCCTTGCGCTTTGCGACAAAGGCCTTACTCACGCATCCACCAACTGTACTTCTCCCATCCAGCGCGCCCCACACACAAGTGCTTCACCCATCTATGGGGTCCCTCACACAGGGGTCAACCTACCGGGGGGACCCTCACACAGTTTTACGGGCACACCTCCGATGACCTCACAGCGAGCCATCCCACTTTTGACACCATTTGTAGCGAAGGGAGAGCATAGTCCCCCAACCCAGACTCGAACCCGGGTCTACAGGGTTCCAAACATGCATTCTGACCGCAACGCGAAAGAGCCAGCCCTGATGGCATGGCAGTCAGGGCACATACTCATTTGTAGTGGCAATCACATCGTCACAGTGTTGATATACAAACGTATATGGGCCATTCTACCGAATTCGTGTTATATGCAGTCCCTAAACAATAAAAACTATTTACAAAACAATTAGGTATTTAGGCATAGATATTTACTAAGAAAATGTTATTGTCTATATAAACCCAATGCATTAAATGAGATAGTGATAAGCTAAATATATACAAAAAATCATCATTTATAGGTTACTTTCTATTGGGAAGTAGCTGTCCCCAACCCTGACATCTAAATTTCAAGTCCTGTAAATAACACTTTGAAAAAAATCTAAAAAAATTGCAATGATCTAATTTTAAAGATCTTTATGATTGGGTTTAAACAGAACCTGGAATATTTAGATTTATTGTGGGTTTAAATTTTAAATAAATAAACTATTTATGGATTTCATTGTGAAAACCAAGAAATATTGGTAAAAATACTCTCCAGAGAAGGGAAGGAAACACAATCTGAACAGGTCAATAATAATACTTTTTTACTATAGTAAATGTGATGTTTCGGTAGTGACAATTTTTGGAAGAGGAAAAACATTCCAACACATTCTGAAAATACAATATTGTTGTAGTTGGAAATTCTTTATTAGGAACAATCCCTTGAGATGAATCATCTCGTTTTCAAGGGGGTCCTATAAAAATTGACTGTTCTTTTACTAGATATGTGTACTTTAGATATGGTACAATATACATACGGACAAAGTTTTGGGAATAAAACATAAACAAATTCAAAATATTTCCGACCTGACTTTGCACCAATTTGGTAGAATGGCCCATATAGCTGTTTATAAGCATTCGTATATACAGTTATATAAGCATTTGTTAATGTATATAATGTATATATAAGGCATTTACAGGAAGGACAGAAGAGTGGACCTACCCGGAGAGGTTTGTTTGATGACGTGGACGATGCGTTCATTGCGAGGATCCAGGTAGCCCATCTTACTGATGTAATCCAGAGCCGCCTCAAGGTTTCGGCTTCCTGTTTGTTTCAGCGCACGCACCGCCATTTCCTGTGAGAAGACAAATGACACATAAATATATACTGTCCATTTATATATGCAAAAAAACACACATAACACACAAAGACATACATACAGACAGGAATAACAATAAAAGAAAAAAAACACTTTCCCACGCATGTCAAACGAACACATGCATACAGAGATCCAGACAAACAAATAGGCACACACACACACACACACACACACTCCAGTTCACTCCTGTGGGACTGGAGCACAGCACCTGCTTCCTGTGAACCCCAGGTCATGGACCAGCTACTTCCTGTACCAGCATCTCAGCACACAAACAACACCTCTGATCTCGCACCCGTCACTCTCTACCACAGGCCAGCACACACACACACACACACACACACACACACACACACACACGTCTTGTTTTAGTCCTGGTGTAAATTTAGTCCTGAGCGGCACTTAATCCCTGTGAGAAACTACCCAATAACTCTCCACACACGACAGGCACATTCTGTCCTCCCACTGCCTCTTAGTGTAACGGCTCAGAGAACACACACAATTGTATTGACATATTTTAAACCTAATAGACCAATACAGGAACAACCCTGGGCTTGCCTTTTAATATAATATTATGTGCTGTTTGTGCCATATACAGTATGTTTGTTATGTTGATTACCTTCTCCACAAAGAATATACACACACACACACCAAACTCTAAGGCACACCAACAGCTCATAAGAAGACTATACAACCAGTCTGAATGGAAACCACAGGCAACTACTACTCAGACTAAACCACCTAGCTAAATAAAAACAAGGACCAGCACCACCACCCCGTGACCAGCCCCTCCCCAACCATGGCAAACTGAACGCGCCCCACTCTGAGACCCACACCTATATGAGGAAATCCCCCTGAATGGCATATGACCTCATTCTAAAGACATTCAGCCCAAACCTCACTCCAACACACAGCAGGCCCTCTGTCTCACACTGCCCCCGGTGGACAGAAGAGGAACTGCACCAGGCATTCCATGCAGAGGAGGAGGAAAAAGGAGCAGGGGGGAAAAAAACTACATGGAATGGCGTCTTTTGGGACTTTTTCTCCCATCTTGTATGCATCACAACACATGACCTAATTTTGGGTAGGAAAAGTTGGTTAAAAACACGGAGTGGTCGAGGTAAATGGTTGTGAGGAAACGCAAAGAATTACCAAACAATGGGCGTCAAGTCTGTGCCCACTTGGTTCCAACACGACTAGCAGGCCAGCTGGCAGCTGGCAAAGACGAGGAGAAAACACTTGTGTCTTTTAAAAGAGGGCTCCATGGCAACGGTGGGCGCACGGCTCACACAGGTTTGGGTCCCACTGAACACCCTGAGCCAAAGGAAACCTACCCAACCAAAATATCGATGTTTTGTTCCCCGAGCCACTTAGTTATCACTTTTGCCTTATGGCAAGGTGCTCCATCGTGCTGGAAAAGGCATTGTCCATCACCAAACTGTTCCTGGATGGTTGGGAGAAGTGGCTCTCGGAGGATGTTTTGGTCCAGCAAGCGCCAGGACCGTCTCCTAAACATGATTCAGCTGCGGGATCGGGTCACCTCCAGCACAGAGCTTGCTCAGGAATGGCAGCAGGCAGGTGTGAGTGCATCTGCGCGCCCAGTGAGGCGAAGACTTTTGGAAGATGGCCTGGTGTCAAGAAGGGCAGCAAAGAAGCCATTCTCTCCAGGAAAAACATCAGGGACAGACTAATATTCTGCAAAAGTTACAGGGATTGGACTGCTGAGGACTGGGGTAAAGTCATTTTCTCTGATGAATCCCCTTTCTGATTGTTTGGGGCATCTGCAAATAAGCTTGTCGGGAGAAGACAAGGTGAACGCTACCATCAGTCCTGTGTCAAGCCAACAGTAAAGCATCCTTAGACCACTCATGTGTGGGGTTGCTCCTCAGCCAAGGGAGTGGGCTCGCTCACAATTATGCCTAAGAACACAGCCATGAATAAAGAATGGTACTAAAACATCCTCAAGGAGCAACTTCTCCCAACCAGGAACAGTTTGGTGATGAACAATGCCTTTTCCAGCATGATGGAGCACCTTGCCATAAGGCAAAAGTGATAACTAAGTGGCTCGGGGAACAAAACATTGATATTGTGGGGCCATTGGCCAGGAAACTCCCCAGACCTTAAGCCCATTGAGAACTTGTGGTCAATCCTCAAGAGGCGGGTGCACAAACAAAAAAAACTATTTCTGACAAACTCCAAGCATTGATTATGCAACAATGGGCCGCCATCAGTCAGGATGTGGCCCAGAAGTTAATTGACATCTTGCCAGGGCGGATTGCAGAGGTCTTGAAAAAGAAGGGTCAACACTGCAAATATTGACTTTTTGCATTAACTTCATGTAATTGCCAATAAAAGCCAGTGACACTTATTAAATGTTTGTAATTATACTTCAGTCTTATAATAGTAACATCTGAC
>NC_137924.1:26363552-26411052 GCF_963457725.1 Sprattus sprattus
CTTGTATTTTAAATTTGTACCCAAGCACATCTGAGATACACAAAAAAACTACCAGAAATACCCATGTCTTCACACCAGACAGTTGGTGGTTAAAAGGTAGTTACACTATGCAGAACACATGCAAGGAACTAAACACATGAACTTCAGAGACACTTTCACATCACAGCAAATAATTCTCTGGAGGTGCAGTATTACTTTGTGTAAAGCCTAAACAACATTGCACAATCTGACAGTTGGGCAGACTGAAATAGGACAAAGGACTTAACAACACAAAACACTTTGACTCAAAGATATTCGCACTCAGAGACACACACACACACACACACACACACACACGCTCACCCTCATTTGATCCCAACGGCACACATATTGGCTATATATGAGATGTCAAACTTTGACTGACCCATGTTAATGTCTTTCTCACACACACACCTGCAAGAAGAAAATGCCCCGGTACTTATCATCACACACACACACACACACACACACACACACACACACACATTTTTGCAAGAGAAAATGCAGCTGTATTGACACACTCACACACACACACACACACACCTGGTCACAGCCTGCGTTGACCAGCTCCTGCAGCATCTGCCGGTTGACGTCTCCGATGGGGTCGTTGGCGAAGGGCATGAGGGACTTGCGGATCTCACGCAGAGCGTTCTGGTAGTTGTTGAACTTCTGCGGCTGGCGGACCTGCTGCTGCTGCCGGCTTCCAGGGTCCTTGCTGTCCTTGCCCCCCTTGGAGTCGCCCCCCCGGCCCCCCTCGCCCCTAGAGCTGCCCCCGTGCAGTGCCTGGCTCACCAGCTTGGCTGGTTGCTTCAGGCCCTCCTTGATCTCCTGAAGCCGCTGCCGCGTATTGCCCACGTACGGGGCGGCAGGAAAGGTCTTGGGCCTCATAGTCTTTGGATATAGTAGTAAGTCTGCTTTAATCTAGCAATCGGCAAGAATGCCAACGAATGCTTTGGGAGTCAAGTGAGAACACGTCTCACAAACACACACACACAGACTTTACTCACTCAATCACACACAAACACGCAACTCACAAACACATGTCAAAACAAACCAACCACACACACACACACACTCTCTCTCTCTCTCTCTCTCTCTGCTGGGCTTTTGAGCTGTTTGACCTAAATAGATAACACATATACACACACACACACACACACACACACACACACACACACACACACACACACACACACCAGTGGGATAGATCTGAGAAGAGATTAGAGCACAAGTCCAGGTGTCTCACTCTCTGCTGGGGCCTATCTTGGTTAGTTCTGTGGTCCTAACAAACGCTACTCTATGCTATGCTAACCTACGCTAAGCTAAGCTACTCGGATGCCATCGTTCCGACCCCCCAGTTTAAGGGTCACGTTCCCCCTCGTCCCAAGTCTTATGGGGGGTCAGAAGGACGGCCTCGCTCCACTCCATCCTGGTGCACATCATTGCCTACGGAGAAAAACACAAAAGAAATGAAGGAATGAATGAAGGAGTAGATGAAAGGATGAAGGAATGTGATGAATGAATGTTATGAATGAACAAACACTGAATCATGCAACCAATTGACCAATCAACCTGTGAATCAATCAAGTTTGGTCCCACTCATAAAGCACTTTAGCTCTAGCTAATCAAAGCTATTTACATACAAAGGGGCACTTCAGCACCTCCTAGCACATCCAGGTTTTGCTGGTTTTGTCTTTTCCTGTGCTAGGAGAACATCCCATGTTTTGACGGCATGGTACAGTAGCCACTGCGTGCCAGTTCACACGGCACATACTGGCTGTCTGGTGTGGATGTGAGTAGGTAGGAAGACACACACAGACACTCTGGGCCTTGCTTGAGAAGGAACAGTTCATGGCATTTCTGGCCTAATCACTGGGGTCACCAGTCCTACTCTTTTACAACAGATGCCTTGGGATGTTTTACACCCAGTGTTAAGTTGTGAATGTCAAGGCCTCAGTCCTCATCACTGCAGTGAGAACTGGGATACCATCAGACCACAGGTTAAGTGTATCCTAGACAGCCCCCCAACCCTCGACCTCCGACATCTTCCTCTGTAGGGACTCTTTAGGGACCCCCCCCACCCCTTCAAGCCCTTTTCAAGCAAGAACCTAGTTTACCCAAAATGTCTCCCATAAGGGTAGCTTCAGTAAACCGCCTGTAAACAGTTTGGGTCTGGCTGCTGTGTCCACCATACGTGGGAAAGGCGTAAAAAAAGGTAGTCGGGTTGGGGTGTGGTCGACAGCCGCACATTCACGGACAGCCGTACATCTCCTCTCTCCGCCAAATGCCCCAGCAGGATTGGCCATTAGCACCTTCTCACTGGTTTACCTCGAAGAACATTGCCCGCATTCCAGCACCGCCGTGCTACTCACCCCAGCCAGCGGCCCGCGGGCCAGGCACAGGGCCCAGTGACGCGAGGGAGCCAGGCTCACGTGAGAGCACCCCGTCTGTAAGGCTGGGCACCATCGTTATATGATGGACGCGTTGCCCGTTAACCTACACTTTCAGACCTATAACTCTTAACAGCAGACAAGAAGAGCAGCCCATTTCTCAGAAACATAGAGACATAACTGCAGGCTATATAGAGCCAGGCGAGTTGTTTTTAACATTTTTTCCCCCCTCTCTCTGTCTCTCTCGCTCTCTCCTTGGGGTTGGCTACTGAAAGGCCTTATTCATGATCGCAAAGAGAAACAAAATCATAGTGGTAGAATATTCACAACTAAGGAGGCACACTGAATAACAGGCTTTCGCCGTCATTTTGATCACACCTATGCTGCCAAGCTATGAGACCTGCAGTCCGTGTGGAAGAATAGAGGTTCTTTAAAAAGCTCAGACACTGAGAGCTGGTGGAGGAGTGTGCTGTGGACTTTAAAGTTCTCAACAATCACTGCCATACCACAAAAAAAAGACATAGCCTACTTGCTTGAATACTAAACCCGTCTGACTTAACTTAAGTTCCTGACTTTTCTTAGTTTGGGTAGTGGGTGGGCCCCAAAAAAAACCTTTAACTGCAGCGTGAGTGCACACAAGAGAATTTTCTGATGAAAATATTTAGTTTTTTTGCTTTTTTGGAATGGTGGTGCCTTGCTCCGCAGCAAGAGCTGTTGCCCAATCTTGCGGATATTTTCACCTAAGCTCCCATTCTTGTGATGTTTCCAGCTCAGGGTCCGGAAAGCAGAGAGCATTCCATTCCACAAGTAATGACAAGAAAGCTCACGCTATTGCATCACAAGGCAGCAAAGACCAAAATAAACAATTAAAAAGAAAAAGCACACCTCTTCAAAACAAATGAACATTTTCTAAAAAAAAAACACATTAAGACATACTCACCTCAGAGACACAGTGTGACACATCCTGTACTAAAGCTAGCCTTTTACACAGTCCCCAACCTCCCCTCTCACAATGGTGGGGATTAGGCCAAGTCCATCTACTATGCTTTACCCATCACCTCCTGAGCAGAGTGATACAAAAACAAAGCAAAAAAATCATGAATGCATGTCTAAACATAAGTAATGATCACCAATCATAACAGAGAGAATGATATGGCCTTTGAATATAGGCAAATACAGCCAACCTGATCAAACTGAATGCTTACCCCTACTGTTTTACTCCAGCATTTATGGCTGTGGACAAGACAGTAGGTCTTATCAATGTTATGAAAGAAAAGTGGTCCAATGATACTACCCCGATGGTTTCGCGTATCACATCAATTCCTTATCAACTAGCTGCAGGCATACAATATCATGTGATCATCCACACAAAATAAAGGGATTAATATTCCTTTTTAAAACATGGATTTGATCAATGTATAGGCCAATCGTGATGAAAAGACAGTAAAGAGTCCTCAATAGAAACCCCCGTATGATTGCGCATTATACCTGAAACATGGCTGGTTAAACACCTGGGAGCACATGGTCAGCTAGCAGCGCATCATATCTGGCGTTGACAGTGAGTAAAAACGAAAATGAACTTCCCATTTAATTTTAGATTTTATAAATTCATTTTAACTTTCAGGTTCTCTGTTGGGCTACCAAGTTCCCCTGTTTTCCTCACTTTTCACATCAATCTAAACAAAACGTGCAGCAACAACTTTGAGAAGACAAATAGGCTATTCCAAAACAGTAAACTATCTGAAACGTTGACATGCATATTACACACTTCATATGACAATTGTTGTTTGCTCAATTTAGGGAGTATTACGGAATGTCTTTTTACTGTAATTTGGCCTCACGTTACGATTTTTTGGGAAAAATCCAAAACATTCCCGGAAAATATATTCCATACAATCAAAGATAGTAACATCTTGAACTTCTATATCAATGATTGTCTGTAATGCTCCACTACAAAAATACAAATTATAGACTTCCACCCTTGCGTTTTGGACGAAGTTAAAAAAAAAAAATCTTCAAGGTATAACAGGATTACCTTTACGCAAGGAATTTCTCTCAATCACTGCAAGTATTAACCTCATCCTCTAAGATTGATTTAAAAAAACAGATTTCTTATCGTTATATTACTACAAGGCTAATGTCAGTGAAAAGTGAGTTTCGAGGCCTGTTCGATCGCAGCTTGGAGGTTATGAGAGCTTTTGACTGGGGTGAGAGGAACGTAGCTCCGCTAACGCAGTCCGACATTCCAATGTAGGGAGAATTTGGAGTTCTATCAGTCCTCTGTTGCCCAGTCCCTGTCGGGTTTTTATAAGCAATCGAAGAGTTTTACTTCGTTCCGTGTGATTATTTAACGCCAATCGTATGGATGATTACCTTAACCCGTTGGCTCGTGGTATATTTTGTCGTAGATTATGTGGTTTGGCGGAGAAGGTCTGTGTTACTCACCATGTGAGAGAAGTGGGAGAAGAATGTAAATCCAAGAAAAGTTTAAACAGCCGATACACTCCGAGCTATCTTGAATTCGACTTGTTCATAAACCCAAGGAAGAATAACGTAAATCCCGTTTTCGTCAGTTATGGAGGACACACAAGGGATATCATAAGATAAGACTCCATTTTCTCCCCACTCTCGGCAGAATTAGAATGCAGTACAAAGTTGGACACTTACTGCATTGTTAACATTCCAAAGGTGTCACGTGTTCTACCAATGCACGTCAGCACCGCACATACTCTAGGCGGGGCTTCCTACATTTACAACCGTATTCAAATAATAAAAGTTTATGATGGCTAAGTCATTCATCTAAACAAGAAGCCAATATCTATAGTATGTTTTAAAAAGGAAAATATACCGTAGATGTTTTTATTTCTCCTCTGTATGAAAGTATTAAACACAGAATTAAAACCCTGGAGACTTCTTAAAATCTAGATCTATTTTAATCAATGCAGCCTACCCAAATTGTACAGTTCCTGCTATTACTCGTCGATTTTCTTCTTAACCTTTGAAATTATCTGAAGATTGACAATAATATGGTGTGGGAAATATCTACACTTTATTAGGCTAGTTGTTAAGAGTGTCCATAGACTCAATGGCATGTGCTTCTGTAGGAAACTAGTCATCTTCGACTCATTGCATGGAGACCCAGGTTGCATTCCTAAACAACTGTTCTTTTATTTCTCGCATTCCTAATGCTCCTGCTGTTGACCCATTTATTTCATCCAAATGTGCAGCAGTTATTCCAGGTTTCCTGTGGAGCTGTGTCCCTCTTCCACAGCATCCCCTGAAAGTATGAACGGACTCTATTCCCAATTAACTAATAACTTACAAATCAACTAATCTCTCCCTTTGACATTACTCATGCTATCAGATGTGAAGTGATAAGATACAGTGTTGCAATATTATTAATTGTCTTAACATGTTGCATGCTTCACTTTTTCTGATTGCTGTGTGGTTTCCTATGAGGTTTGCTTTAGAAAAGGCCTTTAAAACACAATCAGGTAGTGTGGAGGACATTTTATGGACACATATTTATACAGTCGATCACCTTTCAAACCAAGACGATACGTGACGCAATCAAGAATCATGTGCATACAAGACGTACAGTACTTCAGGCGCAGATTTGTCTACGTATTTTGAAAAAGAAAAAACAAATGTGTGAGATAGATATGTGTTTTGTTTAAATGTTCTTTAAAAGTATAAACAGTTGAGAGTCATAGTGTTAACAAAAAATATATAAAAGTACAGACAGCTGTCAGTTGTATTATTGACAAAATAGAAACAGAATGTTTGACAAACATGGATCTGCAGGCCTTCACAAATTCCCCATCCCAAGCAAAATGCTAAAACATGCGCATAACTCTCTCTCTCTCTCACACACACACACACACACACACACACACACACACACACACACACACACACACACACAGAGCTTTCACATGTAAAGTGATTAAGTACTCAGTTTTAATCAATAACATTACATAATGTTTGGATGTCTACAAAATGAAAGGTAACAGTATTAAACGACTTGTTTCAAGAAACAGTAGCAGAAGCATTTTGCAAAATCAACTGCGCAATATTTATGTCAACAGCATTTGGAGAGAACACAGAATGATCTCCTTTTTGATGCAAAAATATATAGAGATACATTATTTTCTAAAGGAAATGAACCTTTTGATAACCTTTGCATCAGCATTACAGAGGCTAAGGCACTAGCACCTGAGTACAGCTGAAATCCAGACAAACACTACGGTAATCAAACTTATCATCATCATCATCATTGACATCGTCTTCATCTTCTCTGGATCTCACAAAGGAGTTTTGGCCCAAGGCGCTATTGTGGAGGTCTCTTGTTATTCAGCATGCGTAATCGGCCTGTTCGAATGTGAAGAATGCATGGAATGTCCCCATCTGACCAAAAACTTGTACATATTTCAGTTCCAAGAGCTGTGGCACTGCCCTTGGCACAGCTACAAAAAGCTACTATGACTGACTGCAGTACAACACGCGTTCCATATTTGACTCATACCGAACGAACCACAACTATGTGCGTAGACTGGTCCTTTTAGTCTGTTAACCAATTCCCATGAACCCCCAATGATTACGCAACATGTAATTAGAAATACATGTGTATGTCCACAAAAAAAAAAAAAAAATGTGAAGACAAAAAAAAAAAAAAACAGAAGTGACTCCCTTTGCTTGCAGGAAGAACGTGCAAATAACAGCAACCCTTGACATGAGGGGTTGTTAAGAGTGCAGTTGAGTGATCACTCCAGTGGAGCTGCCGATATGCACAGGTTGTTTAAGGCACACGCCACCTGCACTATCTTGTCGAATGTTGTCATGCTGGAGGCACGGTCCACAGCGGTGAATGGGCTCTCCACCGGGCCTGTGAGGATGGCATATCTCTTCTTCACCATGGAGATGACCTTCTGCACATGTCTGTGTACGCTGAGTCTCTCCTGGGTCATGGTGTTGGTCGTGGTGGTCCAGGGCGCATGGCTCATTTCCGGGAAACCCTCCCTGTGGATGATGCCGCAGGAGCCGGTGACTTTCAGCTGAGCACCACGTGCCGCTACAGACTCAGCGATATCCAGGTCGTGGTCAGCCAGCACCACGTCCCCTGGAATAAGCTTGCACAAGAAGCCGCAACCTTCCGCCAAGCACTTGTCACTCACGTTGCCAGGCGACCCTCTTGAAACGAATGTCACTACGCCCTGCGGGGCGACACCAATAAGGTACTTCTGCTCGTTAGCTCCAGACGTCCGAGGGGAATAGGGTATTCTACCCTCTGCAGCTGTAGGGTGATGTTGGTTCCGCTGCGAGTCAACCGGTCTTTCCAGGGAGACCCTGAAGCACTCAATGATCACGGCACAATCTGGATGTGTGGCCTTCAAAGCTGCCGGAAGGTTCTTTCTCAGCTCAACCCTTGAGGGCCAGAAGACTGCTGTGGGCACCAGTGTGGCTGACATGATGTTGATGATTCTGTGGACTGTTCTGGTCACCGTGGCGACCTTTACTCCAAAGCGGTACGCCAGGTCCTGGTTTCGCAGATCCAGCCTGAGCCTCATGAGAGTCAGGAGGAGCTGCTGGAACTTGGAGAGTTTGGAGTTCTTGTCCCCCTTCATGTGAGGAGCCAACAGCCACATGACTGTCTCAAAGACAAAGTAGTTCGGAAGCCCTGTGTAGAAGCTCACTTTCTCTGGGTCGTTTCGGAGGGACCCCTCAGTGAGGGACATCTTCTCTACGGACTCCCTCAGGGCTAGGTTCTCCCTCCTCAGGGCTTTCAGACTGGCTTCGTAGTCAATAAACTGAGTGGAGGCGCTTCTGCACAGCTTTTCTGCTTTTCCTTTACAGTCACTCATCTGGCCCATTTCATCACTGTCGTCTTCATCTTCCTCGTCATCATCGCTGCTCATGGATGATGACGTGGTCTCAGCCTCCTCTGGGTCTTGCTCCTGCTCTTGGTTCTGAACCATCTCCCCCAAGAACCTGCCCTGCCCCTGTAGGAAGAGCAGGGCATTGGCCGCCTCCACTTGAGCCTCCGGTTTGTCAGACAGTTCACACGCGCCTGCTTCCTTCATGTTCTCAGACAAGGAGGCAGCAGTGGTAAAAACTGAGGGAACATAATCTGGTGACCTGGGATTCTTCACCTGTTTACCTAAAAGGAACAAAAATAGACAGAAGCTCACCTTAAGAACCATCAGGCACGTTTTGAAAGAGCTAAAAGTTTTCAAGTGCAAATAAACCCACCTGGTGGAGAATGACTGACTGACAATGCCATTACAATCAGCAGTCAACAGAAAAGGGGAGAGCAAAAAGGGTTTTTTAAAGTTGCAAAAAGGGGACTTGGTTGTTTATGAACAAGGAGCTAAAGTGACATGGAATGATTGTTCTGATGGAGAACCCTGGATTATTTTTGCAGTAATTCCTAGACATACCTGAGATGAAGTGGTTACTACACAGTCTACTCCCGTCGTTTGGCACCCATCCCTCTCTATTCACAGCAGCTATCCAACGCTGTTTCCTTTCTGGGTCACGAGGAAACCGATAAAACGAAAGAGTGGTCCCGGGAGTTCTCCTGTTCCTACAACCAGCCACCACGCACGTGTGAACCATATTAGGGCCACAAAATGTGCGGACCGGTGGTGATTTTAACTAGCTTTCTCATACCCTGACTCCCAAAATGGCGACAACAGTCCGCTACACAGGAAACGTCCAGTCGTCATTTTAATGGCTGTTCGTCGTCGCGAGTATTCTTTTCCAAAGCTGTGATTGGTCAATAACTCCCTCTTTCCTGCCTTCTTTTGACGACATCCATGCGCGACACAAATACTCAACATTTACTTTGCTGAACACTGCTAATCAATATAGCAAGTGTTTGTTTTAAGTATTTGTAATTAGAAATGGCCGTGGAATCGAGGGTTACACAAGAAGAAATAAAGAAAGAGCCCGAAAAGCCCGTCGATAGAGAAAAGGTAATTCAGAGAACATGTGTATCGTCATTTGATTACGAAGTGTTAACGAGTGGTTTCTTTCACGCCTCTATGCTAACTAGCCACACTGCTTTGCGCCGACCTCTTTCCTTTTAAGTAAATGTAATGCTGCATCGGAATGGTCGTGAAGAGGACATAACGAGCGATGTACTTTACTGAAGTAAACACATAAATAATTCTATCTGATGCATGCACATGTTGATGTAACAATTCATTGATTGAGTAACACGGATACCGCTAGCCTAAGTTACCCTTCAAGCTAATGTTTAGCATGCTTTGCTAACAAGTTTAAGTTGACTTCATGCATATTACCCAGAATGTTACCTGACAACTCGGAGACACAAATGGCCAGTTGTCTTCACATCATCATATTCTGCAAAAAAAAACATAGCAAGTTCAGTCCCGAGACTGATTCTATAAAAAAAAGTTTTGGTCAACACACATTTCAGAGTAGTGGTTCTGCTGAGACGATTGTAAATGTATCCATACATTTAGCTGGTAGCTACGTGTTCCGAGAATTAGGGCATGAAAGGAAATGTGCAAAGTTGAAAGAACAGCTCGCAAATCACCGTTGCTAGCGTCCTAATAATTGCAGTATCGTCAAGTTCAATTCCGTTTGGTTCACGAACCTGTCTCTAACAGCACTATAGCCTTCCATGACCTCGCAGATCCAAGCAGGAATGTCTTTCGACTAAAATAACATAATGCCCAATTTTGCCTGTGGTGTGTACAGTTTAGTGTATGTTGTATTGCTATAAAACAGATATAGCAGAAAGTAATTGTGCGTTGTGACTGCTTTAGCTTTGTGCTTAAATATATTGTTGGCATTAAAGCTTGTGCTATTTTTTTGTGTGTGCAGACATGTCCACTTCTTTTGAGGGTTTTTACAACCAACAATGGCAGGCATCACAGAATGGACGAGTTTGCCCGTGGAAATGTCCCCTCAAGTGAACTGCAGATCTATACCTGGTGAAGTTCTTTTTTTTGTTTGTTATCTTTATAACGGTTGACATGTATCTATCGAATATCCACTATGTATTGTGTATTTTTACCATTTTTTTTTTGTTTATATTGGTCATTGTGAATTCGTTCTTGACAGATCTATCGGATACGCAACACTGTTTGCATCATAGTTTTTAAAATGTTGAATTTGTTTCAATATGCAGGATGGACGCCACTCTAAAAGAACTAACAAGTTTAGTGAAGGAGGTCTATCCTGATGCTCGAAAAAAAGGGACTCACTTTGGCTTTGCTATTGTCTATCCAGATCCGAAACGGCAAGTCTACAGGTAAGCTATTTCTAATTAGTTTCTTATACACTTGTGCTCTGCCTTGAGACCATGTCAATTGTAAATGGCACTATTTAAATAAAATTAAAGTCCCGTTTTAAGTTTGATCACCTGTTTCTTTCCCATTGCAGGGTTAAAGATATAGGCAGCACCATATCGGGCCGAAAAGGCGCAGACGACTCCATGACCCTGCAGTCCCAGCGCTTTCAAATAGGAGACTACCTAGACATTGCCATAACACCACCCAACAGGACACCAGCTGTGCCAGGCCGGATGAGGCCGTACTGATCCTCTGCATCAAAGCAGGAAACCTCATGAGAAAGAGTGTCCTACAACACATGTTAATCCATGATGTTGGGTGGTTTGATGGTGGATTGTTTTTTTTTTTTTCCTCTCTCTCTTTTGCTATGCTTTTAATTTCTCTTGTGGATTTTATACAAAGATGAGTTTGAGATCAGAGTGGAGCTAGTGTTGCCTCGTCTCCAGATTCTTGTGATGTTAAATAAACCTTTTTTCCATTCATAATCATTTTGTGCATATGGTTAATTACCTTTTTCCTATATCTCCTCTATATGTATAATTTTTTACCACCTACACAACCAAACCGGTTCGGAAAACCTACTGCCAGGACCAGGTGTAGTGCCTTTTTTATTTCCACTGTCACTTTCACCTGCTGTCCATACCTGAAGTACCACTATATTTGTCTTTACCATCACACATTACCTTAAGGACACCGTAAGAAATATGAGTATTTAAACAGCCTCAGACAGTCAAAATATCACTTAAGTTCAACTGTCAGGCTAAATAGGAGGCTTGTAAAGTAATGGACAGCCCAGGATACCATTTAAGGTTTTACTAAGCACCTTGGCAGAAGGGGATGGAGTAGTCTTGCAAATACTTTATTATAATTATGAATAATAATAATAAATCCACGGGTAAACATAGGTGTCCACTTTCTGTAGGCTACATTTACCAAAATTAGGCCGGCCCTGGAGTTCAGTTAATTTTTTTTTTTTTAAGGTTTTGGGCATTTTAAAGGTTTAAGCATGATGAGCATTTAATCACCTAGATCATTAAAAAAAAAAAAAAAAAAAGTTTTCACCATACAATTACGGGGACAACATTTACATACAACATTTATTAAAGGTTATTATATATATTACAAATGTAGAATCTCAAAATTATCAGTTGCCTTGACTTCTCTTCTCTCATGTCACCATAATCAACACAAGGCCATGAAGGACAATGGCTGAGCAACAGTGCTGTCTTCTAGAATGTATTTTCAAAAGAGTAAATAAAGACATGATAGTGCATTCTAAGACTTTAACAGCGGCCTGCCACTTCTACAAGGTTGACTGGACAAAACTATCTTGTCCACAAGAAAAAGAACACGGCATGCTTAAAACTACATACAGCCTCTTCTTTTGGGCTGACACAACAGATAACACAGAGAATATGTACGTACACAATATACACACAGTATGGCAACCATATGTCTGCATTTGACCAAAACACAGTATGTGGTACATACACATTAGATGTCAAACAACCCATCTTGAATGAGCGTCAATCACAAACTGATAGAATTGAAATGACCATTGAGGCCCAATCCAGGTTAATGAAGCCTGTTTGTGTGGGCTGTGGGGGTGTTCATGTGTGTGAAGGGATCAGCTTGTACATGGCGCTGTTTCCTGCTCCGTGGATGTGCTCTACTCTCTTCAGCTGCGTCAGGCACAGCAGGAATGTTGGCGCCTTTGCCCCGACGCCCGTGATGCTCCTCAGCTCGTCCATCAGGAACCTTGTTGGGTCCAAATGCTCACCTGTGGGACAGGGGAAGTGGACGCGCATAAACATATATGTCTGGAGACGACCAATGTAGGGATTTGATTTAAATGTGGAACAATTAGCATGTTAAGACACCTAATGAGTGTAAGACTGCAGCACAGATTCAAAGAGAAAACAGCATACATTACTGGTGTTTTTATTATATAAGTTGTGGGCTGCTTTCAGGAGGAAAAACACCCTGTGTAACATCATCAGTCCATGGCATTCAATTTTAAAGAGATGAACCAGATTCTGAGACTTGATGCATGGATATCAAATGTTGATGTTTGCTTAACTCACATCCTTTTTTTAATTCAGAAGTACTCCTGTTACATTACATGAGTTGATAATCAACAGACTATCAGTCGCTATTAGACAAACAATCCACAAACCTAACGCAAATCTGTCAACTAACCCTGACCATAGTCTGACCCCACCACCAAACCATTTGTAGTCCTATCAAAGGATGCTTTGTTCATTGTTTATGAAGGCCCATTAAAACAGCTATACCCCTCTCCCTTAAAAAAACTACAAATCCCCATTAGACTCCAGTTCCACCCACCATTCTGTCGCTGGTGCAGCGCGGTGTTCATCTCCTGGATGGCCTCATTCAGTTTTCCGAGGGGGATATGCTGGAGGTAGCTGGGCAGGCCCAGGAACTCCTTTTGCGTCACCAGCGCTAGGCTCTGAAGTCTGCAGGGGAGAGGGGGAGACGGGGCAGGGATGAAATCACTCTACCTGAAGAGGGCAAAGCAGGCCCACGCCTCCTATAAGGACTTTACTGAGGCCCAGAACAGAGGACCTGTGAGCGGGTAGATCTGCAAGGTGAAGACTGAGCTCCTGTCTATGACACCTGGCTAGGAGACACAGCCTTCCTTCCCATCATTGACTCTATTCGACATGTCATTGTTTCAGTGTGCAGCATTCGTACTCTGCGTTATTTTGTGCATTGAACTCTACATCCTGGTACCCAACAGCCCCATTGCAGTACATAAACTACTCACAGCGCACTTCACATCTGTATATGTGCATGTATGAGTGTGGGTGTGCTCTAACATGACACACTGAATCTGAACTGTTTGGCCAGTTTTATTCAGACTGTATTGCCTCTCTGAGACAAACTCCTCACGGAGACGATTTTGGAGACTCACTGTATGGTTTGTTGGTTCTCCTTTCCTGTCCCTGTGGCCTGCGGTGCTGCTTTGAGGGCAGGCTGAGGGACGGCTGACTTCATCTCAGTGTTGCACTGAGACACCAGCTACAAAGGCAAGAGAGGATGGAAGAGGCATCATTCAGGAGTGATGTAAGGATATTCTACAGATATTTTGTACATTTTGCTGATGTGCCACAGTGAAGGAACATACAGTTGTTTGTAGGGGTGGGAATCTCTTGGCACCTCACGATTCGATTCGATTACGAGGTCACCGATTATCGATTCTAAACCGATTATCGATTCTAAACCGATAAAACGATTATTGATGCATTTCGACTTTTAAAACATTCAAGTTTGCTACGCAGAGTCTTTGATTGCACTTCCTACTTTGTGTTTGATAATTAAAGAAAATCCACAGATGAATAACCTTCTCTATCTTTTATTAAAGAAAAAGCTTTTCCTTGTCACAATTTTGACTTTCTATGAACAATGCAATAATCGATGCAGCTTGCATTTCAACATAAAATGTATGTGTAAAAAATATATATCTATTTTTATTTTTTTTTTATTACAAAATCGATTATGAACTTTTCTGAATCGAGACAGGGGGGGAGGATACATGTAATGAAATGATCATTACATATCAATAACAATGATGTCATTAATGTCTATCATCATAAAAAACATGTCATTATTTGTGATATATAAAACCTTTACGGACTTACTTTGAAGATGTCCTGGGTGATGGCGCTCATATCCGGCATCTCTGGGGTCCGTGCTTCTGGGTCGTAGTCCCTCCTGACAGGTGGACTGGCCAGTTTCCACTCCTGGGTTTGGTTCTCCTGAATATCCAAAACAGGAGGTGTAGGTTCCTTAGGACCTAGCTCTCCTCCCATGTTCACTATAGACACGCTACGGGTTTCTACCTGCATCTGTATGGAGAGAGAGAAAGAGAGAGTGAGTCAGAGACTTGACTTTTAAGTTTCCTTTATTTCCAGTTAAAAAAAAGGAAGCACTTAAGAGGTAAAATTAAGACATGCTAAAGACCAAAACATTAAATAAACAAATAATCAAAAAAAACTATCATTACTAAATAGAACTCAATTTATGTACTCAGAAAATCTGTAGCATACCCTCTTCATTGACCTTGTAAATACAATTCTAAATCCCCCACATTTTGGTGAAAGAGACTCAGAGAGTGAGAGAGACAGTCAGAGAGGGAGAGAGAAAGGGAGAGGGAAAAAGACAGAGAGAAAGAGAGAGGGAGCGCGAGAGAGGGAAATGGTGCAAGTTGCAGAAGGAAACAGTAGAGCAAAAAGACCTGTACAGTTTACCCACAGTCACCCAGTGATGGACATAATCACAGATTTAGGGAGCATATCACCACCAAACTAGGACAATGTGAACCAGCACACCTAAACTACTTACCCTCCCACTTACCCAAAGGCATTTATGACTTGTTGTGTCAAGAACAAAATCATGTCATCTGACTGTTTATGACTGTGGCAATCCCATGTTCCTCTGCTTGCCGTAACATGCCCCATTATAATTAACACCTCTCACACAGCTGCGGGATGAATCAATCAAGCCTTACACTTTGGAGAGTGAGGCACAGACTTGACTGCAAGGTTGGCATCTCGGGCGTGCGCTGCAGCTCTTCCTCACACAGTTCGACTGGCATCTCCGGAATGTCCTCGGATACGGAGGTGTGTCGATAGTCCAGGGCCGGAGGGTGTTCAACAGGGTTGCTCAGCCCTGGCCTCTGCGTGGTTGACTCATCAGATGTTACGTCCTAAATACATGATCAGAGTGACCGCTGAGGTTGGAGTTTGGACATAGAATATAAACGCTAGTCATTCACTACTGCACTATTTGGTTTAAGTAAGCCATTTTGAAACCCGTTGTGATCAAAATAAGTGATCCACTCCCTTTCTTAGCCAAAGCCCATCCCACCTCTCACACTTTTAACTAAGGCCAACTTCTTTGAAAACAGGTGTGCCAATGTCCCAGAAGTCATATGCTGATGCTGGCAGATTACAAGGCTTTGAGATCTAAACCTACTCTCCTGTAAAATTCCTGATGCCCTGAGAGGAATAGCTCTTTGTGCTGGCTGGTTGGATGTGAGTTTACAGGACCAACTAGCTTTTTCTTCTTTCTTCGGGACAGATTTCTCAGACCGTGACTGATAGTTGGTGGTATGTGGCAAGAATTGTGCTCAATACTACAAGAACAATTGGTCATCTCTTACTCTGTCTCTGTCTAATATACTCACCTTTTTAACACTCATGAGTTTGCGACAATAAGGCGTCTCAAATGTGGGGAGTTCAGGGGAATTAAGATCACTTGACTGCCCAGGGGGGGACTTCAGGTTGCCGTCGCAACTCCGGACAGGGGTACGTGGAGAAGCCCTCCTTTTGAGCCTGAATCCTGGTGTACGGATCTCTGGTGTTTCAGGGGTATTCATATACTCTAGCAGATTAAAATTTATATTGCATTTAGACAAAGTTAGATACATTATATATCAATACAGTGATGATGTTACAGTGGTATCTCTGTATAAAGTATGTACAAGTAAATGTACCTACTAAAAGAACCAAAGGTTACTTAACTGGATGTTCAATCATTAAAGCAAATATTTTAGAGGAAATCACAGGTATACATGAGATGACAAACTGTGATAAGTCAATATAAAATTTTAAATAAATCATATTTACCGCTGAAGACCATGGGAGAGAAGGGTGCTGATGCTGCGTTAGATGTCGCCAATAGGGGAACCTTTTCCATTGGCCCATTAGTGTTCAGCTTGCTGATATATAAACATATATTCAAACAGTATTTTTACAGTTAAAATAAATAAAATCAATAAAATATATTATCATAAGACAGTGTATACCCTTTACTGTGTTTATAAATTCAGTTTTGTCCAACCTGTAGTGTACTTTGTGCACTGGGTTCCAAAACTGCCACTTGCCAGTCGCAAGCAATTAGGAAGCATATTATTTTTAAAAATCCCTACACATAGCAAAGCATGTTTAAATGGCAGGAAAGCTACACAGCTGACTACCTGGCAGGCTTAAGTGGCTTCTTGCGGAAAAGGTCCATGGTGAAGTCATTGTTGAAGCACATGGTGTGCTCTGAGATGCCAAAGTCCTCCGGCTGTGGGGAGGGTGCATCATCGTCCAGTTTTAGGAAGCACTTGGGTGTCTTGGGCACCGCAAGCTGCATGGTTGTCATGGAGAGTAGCGACAGGAGTCCCTTTGGGGCCAGTGGTGTAGGTTCTTCATCCGCGGCATAGTTTTTTAGCATATTCTGCAAGTGCAGCTCTGACAGGCCAAAGTCGGTGAGCTTCGGGGTACACATGGCGGTGAACAGGGAGGGGGCTATCCTCTCCGGGGTAAACTCATCCGGGTCCTTATGATCTTCCGGATGTTCACCTTGGTCTTCCCCCTCTGTGTCATGATCTTCCCCCTCAGTCTCCTCCACCTCTTCCTCTTCTCCAACCTCTGCCCCCTCCTCAGACTGAGGTTCTGACTCTGCATGTTCAATCCCTGGAGCTGAGAGACAGGATGATTTCAAAGAGGAAGCGGGGGGGGGGGGGGGGGGGGGCAGAGACAGAGTGGTCACCCACCTCAGGTAACACAACATCACAGGACTTTAAGACAATAAGACAAGTAGTTAAAAGACCAAAACTAATCAAATAAGGAACACAATTTACAGAAGAAATTCTTAATATGAAGAACTGGTGTTTTCACAACAAAAAAATGTTTTTACCTGGGTGATTCTGTTTTGGATGTCTGGGTTTGTAGCCATATTGCTCGAGGTGGCAGCCCAATGTGTCAAGGGCTTCCTTGACTTGTTGTCTCTTTTCTGACCACGTGTGTATGAAGCTCACCACCTCCTCCCTCTCCTCTCGACTTTCCACGAGTTCCTGTTGTATCTGCGACTGCACGTCAAACAGATGATTGATTACATCAATACAGACAGCGGTTACTGCCAATTACATATCATGGCATAATTAAGTTAACAAATATGGGAATGGGAGCGGTTACTGTGAAAGTAAAACAAAAGGTTACAACTAATGCCATACCTTGAACCCTCTTACTTCTGATTGCAGCTCATGCAATGTTGACAGGCAAGCTCCCCCAGTGGTGTCATCTAAACAAAATGCAATACATGGTTAAGCTTAAATGTTTTCACGTATTGCTTAATTCAATTACATCTTTGTATAAATTAGTTATCTTTATTGAAGTAGTCAAATAAGTTAACTCACCGTAGTTTTGGTTCTCCCTTATATCTTGGAGATGTGCAGTTTCTTTCTCCAAACGTCCCACTAAATGACGCACTTTAGCGAAAAACGCCACCCGAGGCTCCATTCTGTCAGACGCAAATATACCTGGGTGAATACAGAACAAAAGTACTAAAAGGGCCACATCCTGAGGTAACACATCCTAAACAGCTACCGATTAATCTGACATAAAACGTTCCGTCGAGGAGCTAAATGTTCGTTATCATAGTAACTCAACGTTTGCCTAAAATCACAACAACGGCTAACTCTTCATTAACACCATACTAGACAAAACAAACAGAGGCCGACATTAAATTCTTTACTTAATAACATACTTGTAGTATTACTGTAAATTAAAAAAAATAAAATAACATTCATGTGTTTGTTAGAGCTATTTTACCAAAAACTAATGAAACAAGCAGCAATGTTTTTCAAATTTCCGCGGTTCCGGAGGTGGACGGAAGTACGTCAGAGAAATATTTCTTCGCTCATCCAACCACCAGCATGACAGATTTTGTAAAAGTCTATTAAGCTACTGCCACCAAGGTTTCCGGAGTAAAACATCAAATTATTATAAAACACTCTGGAGGGCTCCAGGGTATACCCGGCGAGAGCAAAAAATATGAACATACTGAACCTTCAAACTATGACATTAAACAACCTTTTCATATTTATATGTAGGCCTATTACAAATATTTTCCCACTGTCCTTTTGATATGTATTTTTTCTCTTCAACACAACAATGTCCTTAGCCTAACATTCATTTCAGTCATTTCAATCTCATAGGTTAATGTCTGAAAAAAAAAGCTTATCAGATTTTGATTATTTGAGTGTATAAATAGTGAGCAGAGCATGCAGCCCAGTGAAGGTCAGGCTGAAACCACACTCCATATTTCTCTCCTGGGTGAGTCTGTTCTTGGTGACAAATTAATTTACACACAGTCTTTAAGCATTAAACTTAATTTACTGCAACTGATTAAACAGGCTTGAAATACATACAATGAAGCATAACGTAATAGTATGGACACAGACACTGTTGTATATGCAAAGTCCTGTGTAATCCAACAATACTATGTGTTCATTCGTTGTAATATATTATGCCTTCTTCTCAGCTGCTTTGCATCAAGACTATTCTTCACTATGGCACTGTTTGGAAAAGTCCTGGAACCAGTTGGCTTCATGCAGACCATGAAAGGCCTCGTCCAGGGTATCTGCTCCTGCCTGGGTGACAGTGCCAATCCTGAGGACAAAGACCTGGTCAAGAAGAATCTGGACCACATAGACCAGGAGCTGAGCTCCTTTGGACCCGGTTTGATCCACGACACGGAGGTCCACCGTCTGGAGGACGACCTGGTGGTGGTTTACAACCAGCTGGGAACCACGATCCGGGCCCAGCCGGACTTCACTAAGCGGGAGAAGGAGGTGTTTCTGGAGTACGTGAGGGAACACCAGCTGGAGAGGCAGCTGACCGCACTATACAGCCGCATGATGGGCATCTCTGCGCTGACGGACCAGCCCACTCTGCTGGAGGAGCTTGTTCAGAACCGACGACCCAAACGCTGGGAGATGAGGGAGTTCTGCGTCAAGGTCAGTGGGGTCGTGTAGGTTAAACTAACTGCAGCAAAGGGTGTTGCCTCGTTTGGACACAGTAGGTACCTCATGACATATTCACTGATAAATGTGATATTTAAACTAATTAAATTCAATTATTAATGAAATAGTTCTAACACAATTGTGGATGAGAGTTTAATGGAAAATGAGAGATGTAAAAATAGATGAAATAGAAGATTTAACCAATTAAAATTTCAACTATAAATTTCCCATCAGAGATTAATGAAGTAAACCCTGTTCTATCCTAAAAGAAAGATTTACAGAAATATAACTCTTGGTAAAAGTGTAACATTGTGTTTAATCTGCGATGGAAAGTGATTGTAGTTTCTGACAATCAGGAATGTGTATTTGTTTGACAATCAAAATATTATAATGATCTAATACCACTGAGAGTACTGTATACTCTAAGTGCCTATTATTTTATCCTCAATCTGAACTTGCTATGGAGGCCAGAGGAAGGAGTGGCCTGACCTTGGGAGGTAGTATTTCTTTAACGTCAGTAGACTTATCAAAAACAAACATCAGTGCAATATCAGCTGACACATAAACGGCAGTCTTTCAAGAGTGCTCCCTCAGACTGGTAGAGGGGACTGGATTCATTATAAAGACACGCCATCTGCACAGTGCCTCCTCTGACTTAATTTAAGACACTCTTTGAGGAAACTTTCTTTTCTTTTTTTTAGCTTTCGGATATTTTAGAAAAAACAAACAATAAGGGAAAGGCAGCTGCCTCAAGAACAGATGGCTTTTTTAGGAATCTCTGCAGCTTTGCTTTAAGAATCTTAACTAAACTTAACCAAACCAAAAATACAAAGCAAGTGATAATGTGGTCAATTTACAGAGGTGTGAACAATGAATGCGATATTTACAATGAATGCATTTTGGTATATTCAGTATATACTATACACACTATACACACTATATATACACACACGCAATATAGTTGCATACTGATGAAAGAAAATGTATAAGTCTCTTTCCATGCTTGTTTACCTACAGTACATATCGCCAAAGGAGATTAGTAAAGTTGATGCATTTTAGTATTTCTGTACTTTGGTAAATATTGCATCAGCTTGTATAACAACAGATGTTTAGAAAAGTATATGACATCTCATTAAAATCATAGTGTAGTACAAGCAATTTAGCTTACGTTATACTGTAAGGCCTCTAGTGAGATAGGCCCTGACTAATGACTATGATTATTAATCCATAAACAACATGATTTCTGGGTGATCAAGTGATCTCTCAAGCTGTTGAGTACTGGTAATAACAAAAAAAACACCATCAATCTATCTTTTGATGGAAATACTGTAACAAACACAGGGTGTGAAAGGCAGTGAAATCTTCTGTCTGTGTCAGATGTTTTTTTGTGAAAATTGTGTACAATGGTTTGTTCAATGTGGATATATGTCCTAATTGTGTACAGCCCTAAATTGCATAAACTTTTTTCACTACATAGTACTTTTACATTATATTTGTTGTTTTTTCAATGTTCTACGTTACACTGTGGTCCTCGATACCTGTTGTATGACAACATACATATGCGGAAATGACAATAAAAGCATATAAAACCAATACAAACTTAACTTGAATTAAGAATGATTAGCCTGAATTCTGACTCACCAAATTGAATTCTTAATGTGCCCAAAACATAAACTCACTATGCCTTTGTTACTGTGTGTGATGTTATTATATGTATCGTTTCTTACAAACTATGTGTGTTGGTCCACGTCTGTGTGTTTGTGTGTGTGATACAGGTGAACTTTGTTCTGGGAACAGGGCTTCTCTGCCTCTTCACCCAGGCGGCGCTGGTGGGCCGAGACCAGGCGCTGCTCATGAAGACCTGGTCCGACCGCATGGGGGAGCTGTACCGCAAGATGAAGACCACCGGGGGGCGCTGTTCGGGCTACTTCCTGGAGCAGGCCAAGGAGGACATCCAGCAGCAGGTGCAAGAGGCACTGCGCGATGGCAAACCTCCAGAGGAGCAGGCTGAGGGCATCCTGAAGACGCTCGAGCGCAACTATGACTGGATGCGCTGGGCTGTGATGGTGCACCCGGCTGTAGGCTTCTGGGAGGAGGAGGAGGATGAGGCGGCTGGGGAGGTGCCCTCTCAGGAGACGGTCGAAACAGGGAAGGAGGAGGGAGGCGAAGGGAAGGAGCCCTCTTCCACCACCACCACCGTGGCGCCTCCGAACAACTTCCTGGCAGTCCACACCAGCCCCACATCACCGCCATGCCCGCATGTGGTGGCCTGCTACCGGGACACGCCAAGCTCCCTTGACAAGGCCCGCATCCACCAGCTGATCGTGGACCTGGAGTGGAAGATCCCCAACCCACCACTCAAGGTGTATGCCGCCCTGGAGGACGAGCCGGAGAAGGCGGGCCTCTACTTGGCCTCCCGCATGCTCAGGAAGCTGCAGGAGGGGCTAGGCCCGGGCGTGGCCGTCCACGTGGTGCCTGGCAAGATGGAGATGAGGTGCAACTTCCCTCAGGCCTCCTACTACCTGTACGAGTACAAACACCGGCTGGCCTCCGGCACCGTCTGCGTGTTCGGCTGAGGAGACTGTGTGTGTGTGTTTGTGTGTTAGGGGTTTGGCCAGAGCGAGCGAGCGGGGCATCGTTGTGCCAACAGTTCACTGTGAGGTCACAATAAACGTGCACAGTGCAGTCAGTTTAAATGTTTTATGGTTTCAGGTCACTCTCAAAATGAATTTCTGATGTCTCTCACGATGATAACTTGATGTACCACACAAAATTTAAATAAAATAATAAATTACCAAAACCGAGGCTGTTGGTCATTAAAAGATGTAGTTGCACTTTCTAAACTTTCCTAGAATCATATAATATTGATTCAAATCCATGAGATGTATATTTTAAAAGGAAAAGTTCTGTCTCTTCAGCTTTAAATGTGCATCACACAAAGCTTGTATTGGTGTTTTCAGCCATCTTTTCCAAATCCTTTGTCATCTCTGGGAATCTCGGCAGCACCTCATGTAAGCTGGTCACAGACAGCGAGAAGAGCTGACACACGGTCAGGGCTCGGACTGTAGATAACCACTTTCCCTGGTTAACGAGGCACATCTCTGTGAGGGCAAACACAGCACAGGCATAGTACAGCACAGGACAGCCTCAGTGAAGTATTTACAACCAAGACACAGAAGTCTTCCACTTCAAATAAATTCCTCTAAATTCCATTTAATCTAATACAGTTCAAGTTTATTTTACCCTACTAGATTATGCAGGTAGGTTTTTAAATGAAAATCTCTTTTTAGATGAACGCCTTTTACCCCAGTGTACAAGACATGGAGGCATATGATAAGCTCATGATTTCTTTAAATGTATTATATCAACAACTGTTTATATTCCTAAAAATCTTACAAAAATGTTTAAACTTACAGAAGTTTGCAAACAAACAAACAAACAAACAAACACAACAAAAAAACAAGAGTCAGACAGCTAACATCACACTCAAAGCTGCTAGCAACAATAAAACAAAACCAGCTTGTCGAACCAGACTGACTGACCTCCAAAGTGGTCTCCATCACAGAGCTCCTTCTCCAGGCTCTCCACCAGGACCTGGCCGTGCTCGATCAGGAACATGCGGTCGCCCGGCCCGTTTTGAGCGATGATGACGTCGCCCTCCTGGTAGACCTCATGCTGCAGATGAGGCAGGATGGAGGAGATGAAGCTTTTGTCACAGTTCCGGAATATAGGCACCTTGCTGAGCAGCCCGGAACACATGATGTTCAGAATTTCCTGCACAAAGGAGGGGGAGAGAAAGAAGCGATGTAACTCGAGCACCATGTTGCATAATCAGTTTCAAATTGCAGATGTAACAAACTCAGTCTAATTTTTTATTTAAAATTCAAAATAAAAAATGTAGAATCAAAGTAGAAAATGTAACTCTCTCTATATAAATGTATATATAGGAACAGTATGTACAGTACATGTATGTACATGTATTTATATATTTAACTTAAAATACTTCTGTTCCTGTACAGTAAAATAATACACAGAAACTCTAGACATAAAATCAGTGGAAAGCAAGGCTACATCGTACATCTTTCAGAGAGGAGGACACCCAATTCAATATATCCTTTTCATCAAACCACTTCCCTGCATAACGGGCTTGGTAGTAACTGCAGATGCGAGCTCGCAGGTCTTTGGGGAGTTTCATGAAGGTCATGTAGTCTTCAAGATGATTCATCTGCGGGAAGATTGCACCTGTGAGTGGACCAGCTGTGTCTCTCGCTTTTTTGGATGCTTGCAAACACAATGTATCTTTTGTCTCTCCCTCAGTAGCCTACAGTACTGTGTAAGCTGGAGCATGTTCTATTGTGTTGAAAGGTTAATTCAATAAGAAGTTATATCTAAGTTGGGAATTTATGAATAACATTTGGTCCATCTAGGACTACTCTGTTAAATTCAGTTATTGGAAGTTCATCAATGCCATTGGATGTTGACATGATATGTTTTGGAGGATCAGGAAGTGACGTTAGAGTGTGGAAAGTGAAAGAGTGAGAAGTGATTTATTAAACTGTTCAAGAGCATCCTTGTCTCCCTCCAGTTCATGTATCTACTAAGTAGGGATACCACCTAAACGAACCCAACACAAAAGGTTACAGTACTATACCTTGTTCTGGTATGCTTTCGCTGTGATGTCCACATTGGCCATCATAGCCGCAGCGTTAGCAACTATCATTGTATACATCAGAGCCCCGGACACCATACTGATGATGACAATCCACATCTCTGTGTCATCTAGGGAGAAACACACGTCAGTGTTAGTCTCAATCAGTCTTATAGGAAAAGGAAAAAGACAAAAGGTGCATGCATCATTAATGTTTGGTTAAAGTGTACGCCTTGCTTGTGGGACTCTCGGAGGATCCGTAAGAGACGGCAGTCATGTGAGAAAGGGCCCGAAAGACTCCGAAAGAGTACTTCTCAGCCACCGAGGCGTTCTGAGAAAGAGGACGCAAGTCAGCATTTTCTTTTTATAGAGGTTATATGATACAGTATAGAAAATTAACGTAATAAAAATACATTTCTGCCATGATCTGTAGGCATCACAGATCCTTGCACTACACATTTGGCTTTGCTTTGCTGAAGAATGTTGTCCAATTTAGCTTGTGCTATTTGTCACAAGTTATATATATCTACTGTTAGAAAATGAAGGTCTCACCAGGTGCATCAATGATAAGACAGTGTTTGAATATGGATCAAATATTTTTTTTTTATTATTATTTGGGAGCAATTTGGGACAAGTCAGTTTATGGGACATTGCAAACTGATGTGTTTCATTCCCCCATCAAAGTATTGGAAATGTTATAAAAAATAGTTCTTAGAGTATAGTGTTTCCTTAGTTTTCTACCATTAGGAAACTTCGACATCACACAATTCCAGTATTTGGTTGCCACGGCTACTTATTTAGAAGCTTACCATGAGGTTCTCTCTCCTAACCCAGCAGTCTACTGGGAAGTCCTCCAACATGGGCACAAAGTACTGGATGCAGCCGTTCCAGTGACACAGGAGGAAAATGGTCATGAAGAGGGACAGCACACGGAATAACAGCCGCACCACATCAAGGTTTGCATTGGACACCTGAGAGAGATGATGCATGTGGGGTGAAAGTGAGCGTCAAAATGTTATCTTGGAAACCTCACTGGAAAGAGACAGCAGCTCTGTGACATAAAGTAATGAAATATATTTGACCGGTGCACCTCATGTACTTTGTTATCAATGCAATACATAATTTCAGTTTATAATGTATGTATGTTTACTACATTGTAAAAACCTATACTACATCGTAAAACTGCATTTCAAGTCCCAATTTTTTTGCTGAAAATTGATTTAAAACTACAAATCTTGAAATAAAATGTTTTTAACTCTAATGACCTTTTCCACTTCGTTGAAGAACCTGACCAGCCTGGACACACGCAGGAGTCGCACCAGACTCAGTATCCTCACAAACATCAGGATTCTCACCATTCTAGTGGTCTTGGTGGAGCTAGGGTCAGCGTTGTATGTTAAGTCCTGGTACACAAACAAAGCACAGAGATTTGAGTGCGTACTCACCTACACAAACCACACACAGTGGCACTATGGATGTATTAGAATAGCTTATGTGAGGAAAATATCCAGAGAAAAGACCCATTACCGCAATGAGCAAAATGTAGCCAACTGGGAACGCAGCAATCAAATCAGGTATGAACCAGCTCTTTAAATAACTGACACGAATAGTCTTCAAGTCGAGAATAGCATTCTGTCAATGACAAACGCCTTTATTATTACAGTGTGCTGAAAAAACAGGCAATGTTTAATAGCTATACTAGACTTATACTAATAGTCAACAACAACACCACAACCATCACACTACAAAATAGTAATAATAATGATTTTAATGAATGATCATCATGAACTGTGCATTGGACTATTTGCATTTGGTGTATCTGGAAAGATGATACAAACACACAGATAATGTATTCACAGCAGTCATTTAAACATGTCAGTCAAAGGTTGTGCCACAGATGTTGACTGAGAGCCGTACACGCTTGTCAAGGTCATTTGAGGGCGGTCTTGTTTACATTGCCTGGCTGAAATGAATAGCCTTACCTCACTGTCATCAGTAACGATACCCGTCCTGAAGTTAAGGGCGACGTCAATCAAGAAGAGCGTGTCTGAAAACACGTTGAACCCCTCCCAGCCCACACCGCTCTCACCGTCCAGAAAAGCAATCTCCATGGGGATCCCAACCAGGTTCAGAAATGTTATAGTCACCATGCACATGATATAATAACTCCTAATGGTGAGAAAAATACAATAAAACACAATTTGTATTCTTTTTTTGACAACCACTACTTCAAGTTTATGACAATGGCTGCTACTTCTACTTTCAACAACACTGAGACATGAGTATCAAGCACTAACTAGTAGCTTCTTGCAATTTCATAACAATGTTAAATATTTCTCAGTGTTTATATTCACAGAGGCTTCATTTTCTCCTCATACGACATACATTCCCATTACATTGTTTACATTCATGTCCATTGGCTTTACAAATGTTTCTTTATTCAGGTGTCAACAAAGCTAACAGAACTGACCCAAAGCCTTAGACGCCACAATCACCTCCCCATCCACACAGACAGGTGAAGACAAGACAGGGAGCATGCCACTGTACCTTATGGCACTAAAAGGGTGGATGACCAGGATCCCGCTGTCCCTCTGCTTCATACACTGCTCCTCCACTGCTACCTCGCTGCCGTACACATACAGCGACTGCCTGTTCAACTGGGGCAGGAGCAGGTTCCTCCACCCCCCGCATTTCGCTATTGTTCGTCTTCTGGTGGGGGTCGCAGGCATCTCCATCTTAGCTCTCCGGGTACCAAGCAGTAGATTTAGTCACCTCACTATGCTGGGCATTTTTCACTGAGCACCTCTGGCAACTTTTTTTCCCTCTCTTCTCTTTCTGGACAGGACAGGGGTGGGGACTGGAATGTGGGAGGAGAGAAAAGGAGAGAAGATGATAGGAGAGGCAACTTCCTTTTTTTTATGATGACCCTTTCTGTTCCGTTAACACTCCGGGGGGTAATTTTCCATCACAATTGCCTGTCCCCCCTAAGCTGAAGCAGCGGCAGCGGCAGTGTCGGAAGAGGAGGGGGAGGAGAGGAGAGGAGAGGAGAAAGCGCAAGCGCGACAGAGACCAAGGCGGCTGGCCGCCAGACTTTCCGTTCTGTCTCCTTCTATCTTTTTTGTCACGCTCATCAACTATTCAGCAAGCCCTGGTTTCATGCGCCGATGAATCTGAACCACGGCGGCAGTGATGGTGAAGATGTGGAGGAGCAGCTCACCTGGCCCCGTCAAAGACAGCCGACAGCCGGCCGGTTTTGAGTATCAGACATTGTCATCTAAAACCAGACAGCTGGCTGTGTTTTGTGCCGTGTGCACGCTGCTACGACTTGGAGGGACTGGGGTAATGGGAATGACTGCTGCATTAATTAATAACGAGAGAGATTAGGGGTCAATCTTAATGAGAGAGGGAGAGAGAGGTAGAGAGAGAGAGAATAAAATAGAGAATGAGAGAGAAAGAAATAGAGGAATGAGAGAGGGAGAGTGAGAGAGAGAAAGAGAGGGAGACAGCAGGAGAATGAGAGAGAGAGAGAGCGAGAGAGGGAGAATTAGAGAGAAAGAGGGAGAATGAAAGAGAGCGAGAATGAGAGAGAAAGAGGGAGAGAGAAAGAGAGGCGGAGAATGAAAGAGGGAGAGAGAATGAGACAGAGGGAGAAAGAGTGAGGGAAAATGAGAGAAAGAGGGAGTGAGCGAGAAAGACAGTGAGAGAGGGAGAATGAGAAAGAGAGAATGAGAGAGAAGGAGGTAGACAGAGAAAGAGAGTGAGAGGGAGAATGAAAGAGAAAGAGAGCGAGAGAGAATGAGAGAGAAAAAGAGAGAGAATGAGAGAGAGAGGAAGATCAGGTGAGAAATGAGGGATATGTGTTCCTGAAAGGAATGAAACCTTTTCATATAATCCATACTCATAGGAGTATGATATTCTGGGACTTTGGCAAGGCTGCTACCCAAAACCAATGGAATGAAACCTTATCATATAATCCATACCCATAGGAGTATGATACTCTGGGACTTTGGCAAGGCTGCTGCCCAAAACCAATGGAATGAAACGAAAGGCGACTTGAGTGCAATGAATAATTCATGTTTTCTATGAGTGATACCAGTAGTGTCCGGAGCCTCTGTGGTTATGTGTTTAAAAACATCCGTTAAAGCGGCTGCAGTCGTGCTGAGGTCACACAGTCAAAAGAATAGTCAGTCCCAATCTGTACATAGTTTTACCATGTGTTTTTGACAGGCTATTACAAAGGAGGATGCTCTGTAGTTTAAACACGTTTTTTTCAGCCATGCTCTTTGAACCCATCAGCACTGAAATGTTGCATTTTCCCTGCTCAAAGCATACCTGAGTGAAATTATTCACACGTCCTTGATTAACTACATTAGGTGTGTATTAAGTCAATCAAGAATGTAACTAAGGATTCGACCTGGGGCGCTCCCGGAATACTTAGAACCCCCTCAACTGTATGAACCACATTCCAGACATTCCCGGCTGTCGAGTACAGTGAGGGTGTTTAAATATGGAGGATGCTACTGGTGAATGTTAAAATATTTACAGCAGTTCTAATGCAGTCTGACTAGGCAAATACTTAATGTATATTAGGCTATTGGGTTGTGCATCAGTTTACTGGTGTAATGATGGCCTGAGGCTCTGTAAATATTTGCACACTGGAAAAAAGGAGTCTTTGAGTCATGTTATTTAGTGTCAATATAACAACAACATTGTATTTGCTAGAACAAATCTGTAAAGTTTAAACATTCAGAAGTTCATCAAAACAGTTAAAAAACTTTCACAAGAACAAATGAACAGAATCATTAAAATGAGTATTAATTAACTTTGACCAGTTTTCAGGTCAACTTCTAGACTAAAACTGCGGTACCATTTATTTGGTCCCATCCAATATTTCGTTCAGTTCATGTCATAGTCATAGTCTGCGTCGCTAGCCTGCTCCAGATTGTAGTCGTTTAACCCTGAGGTGGTTGGCTTCTCCTCTGTGGGACTGTTCTCTGATTTTGCGAGGGCACCCAACTTAGCATCTAACAAAGAAACAAACAAACAGGTGAATCAGGTTCAATTCACAAGTGCTTCTTACAATTGGGATTAAAAAAAAAAAACTTCAATATGAAACAGTTCAAGGTAATAAACGAAACAGTAGCTAAGACACAGCAATAGGCATATGACACCAAGGGGCTATTCCAAGAACGTGGTTTGGTGAGAAACCCTGGTAAGCTAAATCAGAGTAAGTGTTAAACCTTCTAATAGAAGAGCCTTCTGGCTTCATTTTGCTAGCAAAACAAAGCCATAGAACCATAGGAAGAGGTTTACCCCTATTCTGACTGAACTGAGCCAAGGTTGTCACTTAACCACAATCTAAGAACACCTCCTAGATCTGTGCTGCATCCAACCATAAATCACCATATTCCTGAGGTAAACTGGCCTGCTGGGAAAACACTTACCCAGAAGGTCCTTCTGTCTCTCTAAGGCAGTGCACAAGATGTCCTTCCGGACATCCGGGAAACAGGTCAGGACTACGTTGAAACTGTCCACAGACAGGGAGAAGAGGTGGCAAATGGACAGGGCAGTAACCGAGGCGACACGCTTTCCTTTGGTCAATAGGCAGACCTCTGCAAAGACGAGCACACCAAAACACCAGAGCAGGACAGAGTCAAGAGATATGCTACGTAAGAGAAGCAGCAGAACGCTAATGCTAAACACAGAATCAGGATTTAAGCTTTGTGGATTTGGGACTTTTAAAGGTCAACTGAAAATGGGTCCCACCACCAAAGTAGTCTCCATCGCACAGCTCTTTCTTGAAGGAGTCCGTGGCCACAAGGACCTGACCATGCTCGATGAAGTACATGCGATCGCCCGGAGCAGTCTGTTGCACAATGATGTCTCCTTCCAGGAACACCTCATAGCGCAACTGAAGCAGGATGGCGTTGATGAAGCTGGGGTCACGGCCCCTGAACATTGGTGTGCTCTCCAGCATGCTGGCACACAAGACATTCAGAATTTCCTACAGATATTAAGAGGTAGATAGACAGATAACTATCTGGTCAATGGATTTATGGCATTTACCCAGGAAAGATGAGCTAATATGTAGTTAAAGCAGACTTTTCTGGATGAACATACACACTGTCTTAATGCTGCATTATCTTTTTGATGATGATTTGCACATTTTTTTCTCAATTGAGCTAAAACTTAGCTCTCGTAATATAATGGCCACATTTAATGTGCTAGGCGACTTCTACTGCTACTTCTACTACTACTGCTTCTTTAAAATTCTACTTTACTACTACTACTACTACTAACAATAATAATAATAATAACTGTGTACAACACTTGTTGTTTGCCCTTCCCCTTCTGCCACACAACCCCTTCACCATCCCCCCTTCCTATCTCCTACAGGCCGACCTCAAGCAGATGGGTCCCCCCTTAGGTGGTACTGCTTAAGGTTCCTTCCTGACTAACAGGGAGTTTTTCCTTGCCCCTGTTGCTATTATGCTTTCACTCAGGGGTTCCAGGCTCTGAGCTCTGTAAAGCGCCTTGAGACAATTTTATTGTTCTGGCGCTATATAAATAAAATTGAATTAATAATAAAGGGAAAAGGTTCTTCTGGTACCTCTTTCAAAGATTTGGAGAGCAAACTGAGAATTTCCTTCTCATCGAACCACTTCCCGCCATAGCGTGCTTGATAGTAGTCAGTGATGCGTGCACGAAGTTCTTTGGGTAGTTTCCTGAAGCCCATGTAGTCCTCCAGATGATTCAGCTAAAAGACATTTTATGTATGGCATGGCATTCCTGGTCACACCATGACATTCACACGGCACAGAAGTGATAGTTCTTCTTTCATTTCTACTGTCTAATACCCACTAGTGAGTATGGCTCATCTACACCTCCGCCTGCATCGAACACATTCTGGAGTTATAGCTAAAGTCACACAGACATTTTGGCTTCACTCATCTAAGGCTTCCAACACATGCGAGCCAGTCTTCATTCAATTTAGCCTGAAGTGTTCATGTTCTTGTGTCACAATCTGAGTCAACTAAGTGTTAACATACTTAGGACTAATCAGACATTTGGAAATATAATATCAATTTTGCTGCACTACACTCGATCACTACCTTGTTTTTATAGACTTTGGCAGGTGCATCCACATTAGTCATCATGGCTGCAGCATTGGCAACCATGACAGTGTACATCAGCGCTCCAGACACCATGCTGGTCATAACAATCCACAGCTCCACCTCATCTTAAAAAATGGGAATAGTAAATTACATATTACAAATTAAAGAACGGGAATACGTCTTTCTATTCAAAGGCTCAGAAAAGTAACCTTTTAGGTATGTATTGTTAGCAATATTTCCAAAAATTTGAAAAACCATGATGGAAGTGCCAAAGAGCTCCACAGCGATGAGCCTACCAGTTGGAGGCCCTTCGGAGCCATAGGATATCCCAATCATGTGAGAAAGAGCTCGAAAGATTCCAAAAGTGTACTTCTCCCCTGTCGTGGCATTCTGCAGGATGGAAAATTAGTGAAGAAAAATCTGTACTAATCCAAAACGAAGAACGTTTATGTACCAAAAATATAGCCACCCATGTAGCAGTAACTATGTGATAGTAACAATCTACCATGAGCTGTTCACGTTGAACCCAGCAATCTGATGGGAAGTTTCCCAGCAAAGGCACAAAGTACTGAAGGCAACCATTCCAGTGGCACAGGATAAACATCATCATGAATAAACTAAGGATTCTGAAGAACATACGGAGGCCCTCCAGATTGGCATTTGTCATCTGAGATGGGAAAAGAGAGTAAGATATGAAACGAAACACCAAAGTGTAAGCCTGCAAATGATGACATGAAAAAAGAATGCAACTTTTTGTTTTAAGGCATTTAAATGTGGAGTCCGTGATTCTAGCCTAGCCTACACCTTCTGTCAAATTCAGCAAATTGGTCTCATTGTCCTCTAACTGTCAGTTTTGTATATATGCCGTCTAAAACAGTCTGTACTGTACATAGTCCTGGATCTGTAAATGGGAAACAGCCAATAAACATGTTGCTTCAGGAGCACAGAAGGGATGGGGTTTCATTTGATTCGCTGTTGAGCTCAAATATCAGCAATGGCCATAATCAATAACGGCAAATATCAATCACGCCCTCTACCTTTAAATGAACACAGAAGGTTTCCAGACATGTACCTGTTCAAACTCACTGAAGAATCTCACTAGCCGGGACACACGAAGGAGACGAATCAGACTAAGAATTCTTGCAAACATAAGAATCCGCATGATTTTGGCACCTTGCAGTGAAGTATGATTGCTGCTGTACAGGTTGTCCTAAGAAAAGTGGTATTTTCTGTCACAATTCAATTAACAGCTTGAAATTTCAGACATGTTTCAGGGAAAAAATAAGATCACTTTACTGCAATGGCAATGACGAAGTCAACAGGAAATGAAGCCAGTGCATCTGGAACAAACCAAGTTTTCAAATAATCCATGGCAATAACCTTCGTATCAAGGATAGCAATCTGAAAAAGCACAGGGCCAACAAATTATCTGTTAATCCATTGTCCACATTGACCAACCATATGTGGAAAAACTACAACACATTCTGAAAAAAAAAATTCTGTGACAAAATGTATTGACTTTTTTCGTTTGCTGACTATTGTCTTTTACTGAAAAAAAACTTTCATGCAAAGGAACAACGTTTTAGGAATGACAAAAATGTAGGCTACTAAAAGAGAGTGAAACAGTTTTACCAAGTTTATGTACAGGACCATCAAAGCTGTGATAGTCCTATCAATAATAGAAATACAAGTCATACCACTCATACCTGACTGCCATCTGTGAGAATACCCATTCTAAAGTTCAGGGCAACATCCACCATAAACAATGAGTCTGATGCCACATTGAACACTTTCCAACATTTACGAGCCACACCAAGAGCATTGTCAGAATAGGCAATTTCCACTGGAATTGAGATGAGATTCAAGAAGGTCATAGAGACCATGAACATGACATAATTGTGCCTGCAACATAAAGACACAGAGCAATCAGAATACTACCCCTATCATCTTACTTACACAGCTATCTTAAAAAAGATCAGGTTAGGTGAAGACCTGCTAGCCTTGGCAGTGATGTTAAACTGATTTGGGTAGCTAGCTATCCTGGCTTATTGATTAGTGGGAATGCTTATTGATTTTCCTAGGCTTTTTCATATTATTCAAACAATTCAATGCATGCAGGGAGAGACAAACAAAGGAGAAGGCAAAAAGAAAGGCTGCTAGGCTGTCACTATTGTAGTGGTCGCTAATGTGCTGCTAGGGTAGTTGAGGTTGCTATGGTAGGGGGATAGAGAAACTGGGAGCGAAATGCTTGACTTTATATGTTGGAGTTGAGAAAAAAACGCATGATACAGCATACAGATACAATAAAATAGTGAAGAAAGTGAATATGTATTTTGATGCACAGAAATTGATCGAAAGTGTTTTGAAAGAGACAAAGAAAAGATAGAAACATACATAAATAGATAAAGTGGGGAAAGGGATGGAGAAAGATGGAGTGAAATACCTGGCTTCATATACAGTATTATAGTTAAAAAGGGAGAGATAGAGGGAGAAAGACATGATGCAGCAAATAGATGGGATAAAAGAGTGAAGAGAGTGAAGATGGAAAGAAGATAACATAGAGTGACACATAGATGGGAAGGGGGTGTGAGAATGAAGAGATGAGAGAGAGAGGGAGGGAGAGAGAGAGAGAAAGTATAAGCTTCATATTGAGTAAGCAAAAGGGAGAGATGATAAATGGTCTTTTTCAATTTTGTTTTTCTCTTTCTCTCTCTTACTCTTTCAATGTATCCATCTCTTCCTTTCCTACATATTCTGTCTACCTTAAAATATTCCATCAACTATCCACATAATTGTGCGTGCAACATAAAGACAGAGCAATCCCAAATCTACTCTTACTCAGACAAATATATTTAAATGTTCAGGTTCGGTAAAGACCTGCGCGCCTTGGCAACGATAGACTCATTTGGGTAGCTATCGCTAACTAGCTAACTATCCTGGCAGTGCTAATTTGTTCTTATGATTCCGGCCTACCTATCCTAGCTTACTTAACAATGATTAAAAAAAGTTGCAAGAACATTAAATACAACATTGTTTTGTTTCTATATTAAGAGTTTATCTTGTTAACTACATAATTTGAGCTATGACAATGGCCATAGCTAATATAGAAAGCTAGGTAAGTTAGCCATCTCTGTCTTAATTCATCCGTTACCTTAGTAATATCCTCAGTACACGTCAATTTAACTCGCTATGCTGGCTATATAGCTACATGCTAACAGTTACCTTAAATGAATCTTACCTTATTGGACTTAGGGGGTGTATTATCCATATACCCAATTGCCTTTGACGATCGCATTCCTTCTTAAAGGCTTTTTCGCTTCCAAAGATAAATAAAGACTGTTTGTTAAATTGTGGAAGAAGTAGGTCATACAGACCAGACTTGGCCCGACCAAATACTGATGTTGGTTCTTTTTCAATGTCAACTTTAATGTCATCGTCCACATTTGAGGTTGTCGGTATGTTAGAGACTCTTGCAGCCGGATTTTTATCAGTCTCCATCACACAACTCATGTGGGGAAAAAATGACAGAGGATAGATTAATTTGGAACGACAGGCAGTAAACATTTGTTAACCGATAAGCTCGTCCATTACAGTGGTCGCGAGACGTTCCTTCTCGTCATCGTTTCCCGATAGATAAAGCACGTTGGATCGTCGTCGAGAATTTGTCGGTTTCCCGCTGACGTAAATTCATCGTTGACCTGACGTTAATTTAACGTGCTGTTGTTCTTCTGAATTTATATAACAAGTCACAACTACTAAATTACTACTAAAACGTTACGACTCCACTGGGCTACCACCTCTTAATAGAAGTTTAGTTATTCATTTTTGGCTTTTGTCAAGGACAGATCCGTTTTCTTTCCCACTTGTCATCCAGGCTATAAGGCTAGTGCCAAACTGTCAAAAAGGGCTTTAGTTTTTGAGATACTCCTACCGGAGGTAGAACTAAACCCAACAATGATGAATTTAATAGATATTGTTATACACCCCAAAACTAAAAAATATCTAAAATATAGCAAAAAAATAACACAATATCTGAGAGCTAACAAGATATTCACATCTAGTCTTTTCAAGTAGATAAAGCAACATCCTGAGTAAGCATGTCAAGTTTCAAAGCTCTCAGATATTGTGGTCTCAATCTGCATAAATTTAACTCCCATACGGCCAGGCTATATTTTAGATATATTAGATATAGTTTTGGGGTGTATAACAATATCTATCAAATTAACCATTTTTGCAGTATAATATTTGTATGCAAGAATCCATTTCATATAGGGGAGACCTTAGAGATGATGAAAAACATTGTTGGGTTTAGTTCTACCTCCGGTAGGGGTATCTCCAAATTTTGGGGGCATTGTCACTAGCCTATATGGTCTATGTGTAGTTATGTGGCTCGGGTTGGAACACCCCGAAAAAATGTAAGAAAAATCTTCACAGTTCTGCATGCAAACAATATCAAGAATGCTATCTAGTATGTTAACAGCATTTTCGTAGCGCCAGCTGGGCTGTTGGTGGTGTTTTAGATCAAACCCCAGTAGGCTTATAGAGGCACTAGCATAGTAGGCTATAGTTATTATAGTATATTTTAACAATAATAATAGCAACTGATAAAATAATAAAACAGAACATTCTACCAAGTTGGAGGTGGTATTTATTAAATCATTTTTAGAAATAAAAATAATAATTTAGTTCTCTCACACATATTCTGGAAATGATCAAATACAATTTGCAACAATGGCAACATATTCCTATAATTTGTTATTGGCCATATTGTATGTGGATGTATATCGACAGACACAACAGACATACACATGAACAAAACCTGACCACTATCACCAATTATCACCAATTTTCCATAGATGAAATGTCAGGTTTATGTTTATCATTTGCATGTACTTGTTTAGAGGAAATTGTTTGAGTAGCCGAAAAACTACATGAAACATGGAATTAGTCCATTTCAAAAGTAAGTGAACCCCCAGCTAAATTGATAAAGTCAAGCAGGTAACAGATTCAGTGAAACTTATTTGGGTGATTAATTAGTCAATTGAGTAAACCGATCATCTGAGACATACTTAGGGAAAGGTTTGGGCAACACAGATTAAAAGAGAGAGGAAACCAACCAAACTACTGTAGTAAGGTGTACCCACACAGATCAACAATGCCGAGAGGAAACGAGATATCCGAGAACATCAGGAAGAAGGTACTGTCAGCCCATCAGTCTTGGGAAAGCTATAAGACCATCTCCAAAAGATTCCAGCTCCATCCATCCATCCAAGACAAATCATTTTGAAATGGAGGGCATTCAACATGACCGCATCTCTGCCTAGAAGTGGACGCCCATCAAGACCATCACCAAGACGCACCAGAAGAAGAATAAATCAGGTAAAAGTCAACCCACACATCACCTCTAAAGAGTTTCGGACCTCTCTGGCAGCATCTGGGTTAAATGTACATGGGTCTACAATCAGACGAAAATAGTTGGTTTTGATCGTGACAAAATAATTCTATCTCGGACTCATCTGTTTAAAGAAGGGACTTCCAGAAGGCCTTTAGTTTATCCAAGTGCTCTCGGGCAAAGTTGAAACGGGCAGTTATGTTCTTTCTTGAGAGCAGAGGCTTCCTTCTAGCAACCCGATCATGAATGTCATGTCTATTCAATTTTCGTCTGATTGTAGACCCATGTACATTTACCCCAGATGCTGCCAGAGAGGTCTGAAACTCTTTAGAGGTGATGTGTGGGTTGACTTTTACCTGATTTATTCTTCTTCTGGTGCTTCTTGGTGATAGTCTTGATGGGCGTCCACTTCTAGGCAGAGATGCGGTCATGTTGAATGCCCTCCATTTCTAAATTATTTGTCTTGGATGGATGGATGGAGCTGGAATCTTTTGGAGATGGTCTTATAGCTTTCCAATTCCCTCTAAAAAAAGTACATGCAAATGATAAACATAAACCTGACATTCCTTCTATGGAAAATTGGTGATGAAAAAAATGAAAAATCATGGTAAAACAACAGAAAACTCCTAAGTGGTCAAGGGGTTCACATACTTTAAAGTGGCACTGTATATTTATAACGGCTGAAGTGGACAATATTTAACAAGCAGATGTAGGGGTCACAGCAGAGGGTGTTAGCCTCACCCTTGATGAAATCAGTGGAGATTTGTATTTGGGACTCTACAAACAAGAAAGTTGTGTTCTAATGATCACATCAACAGCACCGCCACCGCAGTATAACATTCTTTTTATTTTTCTGCAGACAACTTGACCAGCAGTTGCTGCTGTTGTGGGTAGATGATCATCGCAAGCTTGTCAAATACTGCTAGCCCATCCAGAATGAGGTCCTTTGTAAGACTAGAAAAGTGACCTGAGGGGTCTCTATGGTGGACAAGGGAATGGGCATCCTTGTGTGAATGGTTGCAGAAGTATCTTTCAGATTGTTTTACAAAAAAAACCTATAGCAAAAGTATAGGCCCAGTAAAATGTTGCAAAAGTACCTTTTTCAGGACAACAATTTATGATTTATGCAATAATTTATGGAAGTATCTCCAAGTGAGCTAGTTTTGGTGTTACAGTGCATGAAAGGATATGAAACTCCACAGCTTTGAGGATACCATGCATTATTGTGTTGGTGTGTTCCAATACCCATTCATGTCTGACCATGTGTTGGTTGTTTGGAGTTCTATACCCTTTGTACCTTACCTTGACATCAGATGAGAAAAAAACGTTTTTTAACCAGTACTCCAGGGGCTAAATCCAATTATTATGCTGTGTGTCTTGCTTGGGCCTGTAGGCCTACTGGGGACAAGATGATTTCCAAAGACACTTGATTTCTGTTTCAGGCGTTTTCCTCCATATTCTTTTCAGTTTCAGACATAACAAAATCGATTGAAAATCCTCTATTTAGGCACAAATTCTTATTCAATGATACTGATAAAGATTTTCGAGTTGGTCTACTTGCAGCTTTCAATTCACTCTGGTATTATCTTGGGACGCGGAGTTCGTCGCGACTAAAACCTACATTTCCCAGCATTCATACTGGTCATGGATTATATTTAAGACAGACATGTAATGTTGTGCAAGGAAGGACACATGGTTAGAGGGCGGTAGTTCAGCAGTACTGGTCTGATTACACGCCACCAACAGCATCAGAATTCCAGCAGTTTTTTGTTATTTGGGGTAAGTCAATGCCTTAAAAACACTATGTTTTTTTAAAAAGGGTTAACTTGTAGTCTTCTAGCTATTAGTCCAAGTGTCATCACATCCTAGATTGCTAGTTTAAACGCTAGCACATCCACTGCATTGGAACATTGCTTTAGCTGCCCGAATTGTGTAAGTTAGCTAGCTATATTATATAACGAACCTTCTATCTTGTGCTATAAGGTTGACTTCACACGATGCCGATTAGTGTTTGCTTCCTGGAGTGTGTAATGCTAATGCAAGCTGTTTATGAAAGCTGACTGTTCGGAAATGAACCTAGCATAGCTAGGCAACGTAAGGTTAAGGTTATGCAGCAGAGGAAACGAGACATGAAAAAATATGTTTGAAGTGTTGAACATCTTTAGTTTCCTCCAGGATGTTGGTTGCACTTAGTTATCTAGCCTAGCGTGTCAGTGCATCCCATTCATGTATTTCTAACTTTACGCAGTCTGCCCTCGTCCGGATATGTCGTCCATTTCTGCTGCTAGCTGTGAAAGCACACCTGCTATTGACGGAGCGGAAAAGAAACCACTCAAGGCATGCTGTGCGTGCCCGGAGACCAAGAAAGTAAGGGACGCATGGTAAGGAAATCGAATACACGAAAAGCATATGGGTTTAACGTGTTCTGTGAATATTCATAAATATTGCCTTTTAAGTATCCACTGTCCGGTTTGTATGCTGTTTTTGCATTAACTGCATCTTCTGTGTATTTCAGCATCATTGAGAAGGGCGAAGAAAGTTGCACAGGTCTCATCGAAGCTCACAAGGAATGCATGAGGGCGCTTGGGTTTAAGATTTGATCACTCTTCTAGATTTAAGTGGCAGGTGAGTGATTCATTCCAGAACTGAATTTCTAATCCCTAATGTGCCCTTCCAATTTGATTTTATCTGGCTATCAAATTGGTGATGTTATCACGAGAGGATGTTTTCATGACGTGGTAGATGGAGGATTTGTTTAGTTGAGCTGATCTGATCTAGTCTGGGGCTGCACAGCTAAATTGTAAGGATGTTGCATGCGTGTGCAGTTTGACACAGCAGGAGTGGGCGGGGTTAACGGCGGGACACGCGCAGAATGTGCTTTGCTAAGGCACGTGCAGCTTCAAGAACGTCCCCGTGATAACCTATTTATTTAATTATTATTTTGTGTAACTTTTAGGTTTGCAGCCAGTCACGTTTCGTGCACAACGTTCAAACAAATCAGTGCACAATTTCATATGGATGCAGTCAGTGTATGTGCTTTGAGGATGCTAACATTAGGGATGATTCATGATTTCAGTATATTGGATTAGTGTTATAAAAAAATAAATCCCTATTGTAAGCATTCTCAAATGACCGTTTCTCCTGTGCAGTGGTGTGTTGGATTTGCAATTGTTATTTTATGCTATTGAGTGAAAATACTTGATATTCAGAGACTCGTTAGATCATGGATAAGATGTGAGTCATAGTTCCTATCAATTATCGAATAGTGTTTTCTCTTGAAATGCCTGTCCCTAGCTTGTATTGTCACAGGTGGTTTAATTTTTTTTTTCTTGGTTTTCAGTGTGTTGTCTGGCTTGCTGCTTGGAGGAGGACGTGGGCTTTATTTATACTTCATCTTCAAGGAAATCGATTATTGACTAACGCTTAACTTCTGTCTTAATGCTCTGTGAAAATTGTGACTCTGTTGCTTCGTGAACAAATGTGAAATAAACATCCTATGCAATATTTTTTTTTTGTATGTGTTTTCCTTTTCTAGATGTAATTGTTTGTTTTCTGACATGAGGCAGCTACATTTGTGTTTTCCATTGGGGATTCCACATAAGTAAAGGCATTCATATCACATTTCTTTGTACTTTTGTGTGATTTTTGGATTCAGAAGACTCATGTTTTAACACTGGTTGAATTAATAGAATAAAACTAACTTCCTGGTCTGTAGTGTTCCTGGTTCAAAGGTGGCTTTCCCGGTCTCTTTCCTGGGTGGGATGATGACAGCTGCACCTCTTGAGTTATGTGCACATGCTTAAAATAGATGGAGTGCAACTAGCTAACACTACTTTATCAGAGTTCCTCCCACGGTTAGGCGCTGCAGCCTAGTTTTGGCCTCAGTTGTAGGTCAGGTTTAGGGATTTAGACCATCCAAGACAGTTAAAACTCATGTTCAATAAGACTAGCTCTAGACTGTTTTAATTTAGTTAACATCAGTAAAGCACAACATTGACACAATGCTTTCACCATGTTTCAAACCAAAGACGCTTGAGCAATGGCACATGAATGATTGCTGCTACTTTTCTTATGCTCACTCGCGCTCTCTCTCTCTCCCTCCCCCCCCTGGCTCAGTGCCTTGTATGGGTGAGATGCTGCAGAGGAGGGCTCGACAGAGTAACCTTTGCTGCTTATCTTCCTCTACAGTGGGATGTGCCTACATAGTGTATACACACACACACGCAGGACAGCCATGTGAGGTGCTGGCTACTCGGTGCATCTGCCTTTCACACACACTGTTCGAGAGGGGGGGGGGGGGGGGTCGAGTGCTTGTGACTGTGAGGTGGGCTGTTCAAAGTTAACTGAAGTGTGTATGTGCCTCTCACGGTTTATGTGGTTGATATGCAACTCCAGATGAAAAAGTTGTACGGAGTTATTGTTTTGATATTCTGCCAGGGATTGTGTTTATAAGGTTAAAATCGGTGTATATGGTAGAGTCGTGCATTTATTATTTCCTGGTAGTTAAATCAAATGTATGAGTCATCTGTGTTTTGCCAAAGGCCTAACGTGAGACACCTTTGTCAGAATATACTTAAAAACTAAATTTTCTTCGCTGATAACCAACATTCTTTCTTAATAACTGAATACTTAAATATTTTCCATACTAGCATGATTAATTATCAAGACGGTGGTGGCCCTCATCCCAAAGTTGTCTTCACTCAAAAAATGTATTCTATGATATGGCCATATTAATAGCTGCCTACATTTCTTGTCCTGCTCTCTTGGCATACCTTTGTCAAGCCTGGTTCAAAGAGATTCCGCTTAGGTCGTTCTAAAACACCAGTTTAGGATGGTGCACAATGATGAGATATTAACTCCATGTGTTAGAGTGACGTGTTTGTGCACATCCTTTCTTGAGTAGCTATGCTCCATAACCTGCCAGGTATGAGAAAATATGGTTTCTGTGGCGGCATGGGTTATGAGCCCTTGGCTAGGTTACTGTGCATGGTAGTCATCTGTGAAACGTGACCTCCCCCGTAATTCCATCTATTTTAGTATCTCAAATATGTTCCCCCACCCCCCAAACCCCCCGGCCCCTCTGCCACTACCCCTTCTGCCCCAGCACAGCATTCCGAGCATTTGTGGGGTTGTTGGCTTGAACCAAAGTGGCCATCGTTTGTTGTAGAAAAGCACAGACAGATGCGGTGTGGTGTGATTTTTTCCCTGGAGGTTTTGGTGAGTGCTGGTGCTCTCTTTCTGCCAAGCTGTTATCATGGTGTGCCTGGCCCCCGTGCTCCTTTGCGCTGTTATGTTAAGTAAGTGGTCTGCTTTCTGTCTGTGGCTCCCTGCTCCTTAGGTTTCAATTCCAAACATGGTTATCCTTGTAGGAGCCTCTCTCTCCCACTCTCTGTCCCTCTCTCTCTCTCTCTCTCTCTCTCTGTCCCCCACTCTCTCTCTCTCTCTGTCCCCCCCTCTCCCTCTCCTACCTTTCCCTCTCTCTCAGTGAACAAGATCACTCACTTCACTTTGTGTGAAGAGGGGAGAGGGAGGTTTGTGGGTGAAATATAGATGAAAGTGCTGAAGAGTGTTGGAAGGAGATGGACAGACTCCTAATATGAAGAAGATTCCATTCCAGTGTGTCGTGCCAACTGGTAAAGGGTTTTCTACTTGGGATAGTCGACGAGAAGTCGTTGTGGAAATAAACAAGCGCTGTAAACGAACAGGACATCGCAACTAACGGGAACAATCTGTCAGCATTGCTGAAATGTCAGAGATGTTTTACTGAAGAATCAGCTGCACTTAGAGGACAAAACCTTTCTGTCTGCTCTCAGCTTCCACTTGTTTTGTTTTTTAACTTTACTTTACTTTGTTGGATATCTCTGTGTGATTAAGAGAGAATTGTGTGGACTAGATCACACAGGGGAGGAACCATGAGTGGGGATAACTCCACTCTACTCAACACCGTGCTTTACGGCCACCAGCAATGCGGCGGCTTCACCAACACCACCGAGGGTGCCCTCTACCACCTGGGCAATACCGTCCTCATCCTGGGCTACATGGGTGGCAGCGGGGCGTACGGGGCGCTCTACATCTTTAGCCTCCTGGTGCCGGCGTACGTCTGCCTGGCGCTGTGGGGCTTCGTGACCATCTGCGGCCTGGACGCGTTTGTGTGGTACGTCCTGATGGTGGCGGCGTGTCTGTGCCAGATCTGCCACCTGGTGGTGCGGCTGCTGCGCGACGGGCTGGCCAGCGAGGAGCTGTCGGCGGTCTACACGGCCGTCTTCTTGCCTCTCGACGTGCCCGTGCAGGTGTTTAAGCAGATCACGGGTTCCTGCGAGAACAAGGTGCTGGCGCTGGGCATCGAGGAGACCTATGCTGTGGAAGGCAAGACACCCATCGACCAGCTGTCCTTCCTTCTCTCAGGGAGGTAAGTGACCAGTGCTTTTGGCTTTAACTGAAAGGGTTTAAGAAAGAATGAGTATGTACGCAGTTAGGATAGCAGAGCTGAATCTGTGGGAAATGCACTGGGAGTGTGAAGTGTGTTTGAAGGTGTTACCAAACATCTGGTGTGTGTGCCAATGTGTGGCGTGTGTGTGTGATATGTGTGCGCGTGCGTACTTTGCACGTATTGATGTCTTTTCAGATATACCTCATGCCCTGTCACAGCCTACTTTCCTGCTGCTGGAAGAGTTTTAAAAGACAGAGAAGGGTTGACTTCTCTCTCGATATTCATTAGTAAACAAACACGCATACCACATAATGTGCATAGAATTGTTTGGTGTGTTTTATGACGAATAAAATTAGTGCATTCCCATAAACATTTACTTTGAGTGACATGTTTGTGATTAGCCACCTCCCAAAATGGTGGTCTAAAAAGACTTCAGAGAGACTCCCAGCAGGCCAACTGAGATGGAAACAGGATGAGGGGTTTGAAATACATCCATGCAGTTCCAGGTTGTAAACCAGTCAGTGAGTGGGGTTAAAAGTTGCCTTTCTCTCTTCCCTCTTCAGAGTAGGAGTGCTTCTCTGGTGTCAGGGGAATTGGCTGAGGATGGTACTCTTTAGACAAGTAGCTTACATGATGGGATAAGACCTACAGGGTTCAACTCATTATTTACTTAGGTGACCTGGAGTGCAGTCTATTTGGCAGGTGAATGGTCATGAACAGTACCGTGTATGATAAAGAAGTAAAACTGAAGTTATGTTGTGCTAGCTACCCAAATTATTTGAAGTTGCAAAACTTGCTGTGTGTTTATTGCCAAAATAATGTTTTTCCAAAAGCCTCCGGGACATTTTTCAAGGCCTTTTTTTGATCACTGGAAATAAATGGGATACATTTAAAAAATATCAACTGTATCCTGGATGTCAGTTTCCCGTTAACTATTGTCATTCCCACACTGCTGGAGTGGAAAGAATTCCACAGGGCCTTCAAACAGATTCCATTGGATTACATGAAACGTATAGGGTTGTGTTCTCAGGAGGTAATGTGGCAGTAACTGACTTCCCATGCCTGTTCATACCAACGACTTTTACAGTTGATTTAGCAGTTTAAGACTGAAAGTTAACTAACCAGAAGGCCTCTCAGATACATCTGGGTTGTATCGACTAATTGAAGATTGCGTCATGTGGTGTAGGATTCTATCTTTGATTATTTTTGATTAGATTAGATCAGATATTGATCTTTGATAATTTCAATTTGCTGCTCTTGGTTGTACTGGGTCATCTTCAGTCATGTCAGTCATCCTTTTTCAGCAATTTCAGGACATCTGATGAAGTACAATAATATATTCTTATTTACTAAGCCTACTACTAGATTAATATCTTTAATACTATATTTTTGGTGTTATGTCTGTCCTTTGAAGACAATAAAATGGTACAGTTAACAACCATCCATAAGTGCCTCAGTGACTGTAGGATGTGTTGGTACTGGGATGGATGCATTATTTGTCTAAAAACAGAAACATGATGCCCTCATGCAGTGCCAGTGTCCATGCTCACTTCCCCTGGGGCTAATTTGTTCTCCTCTCCTCTTTCTGTTCTCGCTCATGTTTCTTCAAGGATCCGAGTGTCTTTGGAGGGTCAGTTCCTGCACTACATTTTCCCCCACCAGTTTCTGGACTCCCCTGAATGGGAATCACTGAGACCAACCGAGGAGGGGAATTTTCAGGTACCTGTCTCATATGAACCTACTTCTAGTCTGATCAAGGTTACATCTGATCTAGGTTTCATGAATACACCCCAATATTCTTCTCTGGCCGCACAAATATATCATTTTTATGTTCATCAATATTGAAAACATATTTGATCCTCATTATTTCTTGAGCACTCTTCATATGACTGAAAAACGGTGAGAGGTAATTCAATTTAATTTAATTAAATTCAATTGTAATTATATAGTGCCAAAATAATAATATTGTCTCTAGGTGCTTAACAGCGCCCAGGGCCTGAACCCCCTTAGTGTATGCTATTAACATAAGTCGAGCAATTTGTCACAGATAATCTAATTCTTCAATGGTACAAACCTGGTTCACTACTCTGAGATAGCAAGTGTCTAAGCGTTTTCATTTTCATACGTTCACCTGTAATTATAACTAATAATAATCTTATTATAATACTGTTTATTATAACTGTTATGTTTCTACGTATTGTTGCAGGGCAAATATAGGGGTTGTGCACTCCCAGAATTCCGTGCGTGTGTTTATGTTTATATAGTGTTTTATTCTGGGCTTTATGTTCCATTTAGAGTGTCAGTGTCAGTGTGTTATGTGTAATCCCCTGTTAGTGTCTGTGTCACCCTTGTCTTGTAATCTGAGTCTGCGTATAAGATCCCTGAACCAGTGTTTGTTCTTATCTCCTCTTCAGTCTGAAGCTTGTTTTCCTTTGTGAAAATAAATAGCACAGAGCCAAAGAAAGGCCTGACTGTTGTGTCTTTGCTACAGTCAAATAATTCATGTCCTCATGTTTCGATTTCATATGCCTGACACCCATGACCTCTACTGACCTCTTTGACCTCAGGTGACCTTGACGGCTGAGACAGAGTGCCGCTACATTTCCTGGAGCCGCCGGCGCCTCTACCTGCTGCTGTCGCGTGAGCGCTACGTGGCCCGCCTCTTCTCCGTCATGCTGGGCAATGACATCACCGACAAGCTCTACTCGCTCAACGACAAGCTCTTCGCCAAGAGCGGCGTGCGCCTCGACATCCGCCTGCCCAGCCTCTACCATGTCCTCGCCCCCTCCAACCCGGCCAGTGAGCGGGGCAGCGGTAGCAGTAGCTCGGCCCCGCCCTTCGGTAGCCATGGTGACCAGGCCGTGGTCACTGTTGACCCCCTGCCCGACAACAAGAAGCCCAAATCGGAGAGCCCACCCCAGGGGCGGGAGAGGGCGCCCGCGGTGGGCCCCTCCACACGGCAGCGGTCCTGCCCGTCGGACACGGAGCTGCCCTCGGGTGAGGACTCCACCAGCCTGGTCCTGGAGGACTTTGCTGACATTGCAGGCTCGCTCATGGATTATGGGAGAGAAAGTTATTTGAAGTAGAGGGAGGTTTTTTTCTTTTTGAGGGGGAGGGTGCTGGAGCTAACACACGAGGTCACTACTTAGGCTTCATGTAAGTACACACGTGCAGGTGCCAGGGTGGGGGGTGGCTGGGTGGGAGTGTGTAGGACATGCAGTGAGGTTTTTTTGGGGGGACAGTACTGGGCGAAATGGGTGCTTGTTTGAAGTGGCACATCCTTACTAATATGACACCAGTATGACACCCCACAACATGACTAACAGAGAGAAGAGAAGTGGCGTGGTGTGTGTAATGCTGTGCTTGCTATGCTATGTTGCTGTGTTATCCCTATTCGTTCTCACACACTTTTATAACATGACAGTGTAGGATATAAAAATATTTGTTTTCCATCGTCAGCATATTAAGAGTCCAAGGCAGAGCTTTTCTTTAGTCTGATTCAAGCTGCCTATGAAGATTGAAATATCACCAAATACCGTTTTTCCCCGTTTAACTTTACCTGTGAATGTCCCTCTGTGTCACGTGCTTTGTCCAAGGAGGAAGTGTGTGTGTGTGTGTGTGTGTGTGTGTGTGTGTGTGTGTGAGTGTGTCTGTGTGTTTGTGGCTTCAAAAAATATTAGAACTCTTTCCTAGATAGGGAAAGTTCTGTGCTGAATGAAAAAGATTATCACAAAATGACCTCATGGTGCATATCAGTGTAGTCAGATGGGCTTTGGTGAATGAGTGTGTGTGGGTTGTATGTATGTATGTGTGGTGTGTATGTGTATGTTAGGGAGAGAGAGAGAGAGAGAGGGGGAGAGAGAGAAAGAAAGAAAGAGGGAGAGATGTTGATTCCAGTTCAGGAGTTTTTATTTGTGTATTTGTGTACATATATGACTGTGGTGTGAGAGTGTAGGTTTCAGATTTAGAAGATTTATTTTTAGTATGTGTGTATGATGTTTGTATGTATGTTTGTACAGTGTAATGTGTGTGTGTGTTTGTACAGTTGCTTGTATGTGTAGAACTATGTATGTGTGTGTGTCTGTGGCTGGATTAAAGGTCTGCAAACACTGGGAACATCCTGGGAAGCGAATCATTAATCCAGATCAACAAAACACCTTCTCCTGAAACATGCCCTTGTCTACAGTGTGTGTGTGTATGTGTTTGTAAATGTGTGTGTGTATGTGTGACCTGGGAGAAGGTGGGGTGTCATGTTTCAAATGGCTGGATTGCAGAGAGGGGTTGGGTTGTTGAGAGGTGAGGGTGAGTATGGTGTGTGTGCGTGTGTGTGTGTGCGTGCGTGTATGGGAAGGTGTCTGGTGCCACGACAGC
>NC_137924.1:26416052-26466052 GCF_963457725.1 Sprattus sprattus
ACACACACACACAAAGCACAATGACATCAAATGCCTTTGGTATACATTAGGGCTGAGAAACCCTATCAGTTTGACATTGTATCTCCACCTACATAAGCAGCACGCTAGGCAAACTGACTCTGATCTACATACTTGACTACTTGCTTAGACAGTGAGACATGGAAAAGGACCTTGAGCATAGTCTGAGGTTTCGGTAAGTTACCTTATAACAGTAACAGTAAATTATGGATGTAATGACTATAAGGCAAGACTGGATGAGACTGTTAAATTGAACTTAATTATTTAATTAGCCCCACTTCTTTATAATTAGGATATGGGACTAGAGGTTGTCCACAACTCTATGTTGTCATAAATCTGATGTGTTGAAAGAATTTAGATTTCTACCATGAAATGTGGCTACTTTTGTGCAACAATAAATAAATAATAATATGTCATATGATTTAATATGCAGGCAGGCCTATATTAGCCAACTCTTTTACAGTTACCTTTTCACAAAGCTTACCCAACTCCACCACAAACGTCAACAAATAACTAATACATTACAGTGTTCACATTCGTTTTCATATTTCATTACCGATGCGAGGACAGTTCCCATCAAAAGTACTCTGGCAATCTAAGCAGTTTCCCGCTAGGAAGTCATCGTAACTGGAGCACGGGAAACCCATCAGGGAGCATGTGCCGTTCAGTGCGCTTATGTAGACGTGCAGCGCCCTCATGTGGTCACAGATCACATAGCCATACACTGGGAAATAGATAAGAACTGACAACATACGTGCGTACTAAGGCAGAAATAAGGTAGGGACTAAACCAGCTGAATGATTATTTATACCACGGATAGATTAGTCAGGGAGCTGGATTCCTATTCCTTAAAAAATGTTTACACAATCCTACTATGAATTTTGGCACATGATTACACATTCAAAACTGCTGTACACAAAAGTAAACCAATCTGTACTTACTTGATGCGAACCTTGAGCGAGCACATCCTGTCTGGTCCATACCCCCATTTAGGAAGAAGTCAACATGCCCAACAGGGATGGAGATACCGAAATCTACCACGTGAGTGAATTTCCGTTGAATAAGCAGTTATTTATGAATGATGTTATTAGGGCATCATGATGTTAATGTACAAGCTTCAAACTCATTAAAAGAGTTAGCATTTAGTTATTAAACATCATAATTAATGAACCATCCAAGTTACTATTATTCAAAACAAAGACTGCAATTAACAAAGCATAAAAATGTAAATGTAAACATGTAAATGTTCGCATTTAAGCCAAGCTTTATGTTAACTTTATGTACTTATGTTATGTCTGATGCAGTTAACTACATTTTCTTACAGTCCGAATCGGTGTGGATGGCCTCAACAAACAGAGCATCAGAAGGGTCCAGTCGGTCGTACACATCGTTCCCTTTAAACATCGGCCCTGCTGGGTCCAGACCTAACCAGGGGGCCCATGAGAACAGGGGACTCATATGGACATGTGTATGTAAATAAGTATTAATATATTTGGACATACACTACAGGAAATCTATCAAGTATCAAGTCGACGTCTATGGTGCTTTCATAATGTCACAAACATTGCTATCCTATTGTCAGTGCTGGCCTTTTTTTATAAGAATAATAGCTGGACAAGCGTCGACCTACTGTGGTGAGTAAAGCAATTCTGGCAGAACATTCTGGACAGTTGTTTTTGTTTGTCTGGCCTCTTTGTACTCCCCCGACACCCTTTACCCCTCTCAAACTTGGCAAGATACAGCTGCTGTTGTTGTCTCTCTTTTTGAAAGCCTCTTTCACACTCCCCCCAAGCAACACACACACACACATACAAACACCAGCTCCCACAACTAACACACATACACACAAAACACACACACAGACACACACACACACACTCTCTCTCTCTCTGTCTCTCTCTCTCACACACACACACAGTCACACACACAAACACATACATACACACACTCACTCACTCATACACACACACACACACACACACACACACACACACACACACACACACACACACACACACACACACACACACACACACACACACACACACACACACACACACACACACACACACACACACACACACACACACACACACACACTCACTCACTCACTCACACACTCTCTCTCTCTCACACATACTCACACACTCTCTCTCATACATACACACTCACACACACACACAACGAACTGAAGAGTGATCTGTAGTGACCCTCATTGTCTGGCTGAGTGTTTGTCCTTGTTCCGGACACTCAGAAGCCTGTTTCGGCCCCATCAAGGCCATCGGTCTCTCCTCAGTCAATGGTAATGAGGGGGCAGCCTCCTCCCTTTCGGCTCCCAGAGCCAAAGACGCACAGAGCCAGTCTGTCACTAGGCTAATGTGTGCCGGTTGGGGGCTGTGGGAGCCGTTGATTTATGACAAAAATAAATCTTTGTTTCAGCGAAATCTTCTCGCATTAGTGATTAGCAAGGTCATGACGTCAGTTCCCAGAAAGTGACTGATAGTGTCAAAATCTGGATCGTTTTATCAAGGTGGCATGAGATATTGTGGGAATGTTCAGCGTGCAAGGCGAAACCGTGTGAGTTAGATGTGGACGTCTTCATGCATCATGCATGTTTGTTTACATTTATTTTCCTCCTCAAAAGTGAGATCTCCCAAAGGATTCAGCAGACCTGATTGTTGTTGTCACTCAGACTATTGTGCGGATGCCGGAGTTATGTGGGAAACCAAGACAAGCAACGGCTCAAACTGACAACTTAACGTAAAAAAACCACAGTCCATTGCATTTGAAAAGTGGATGGTATGCCTTGGTTTGTCCATAATTGCCTACGCCATTTGGAATAGCAAATGGGAGTGAAAGCCTCAGAAGACTACATCTGCATCAACAACATGTGGATGGATCTACAACATCTGGATCTACAACATCTACATCTACAACATCTGGATCTACAACATCTACATCTACAACATCTGGATCTACAACATCTACATCTACAACATCTGGATCTACAACATCTATCAACAGACTACACCAATAAATTATCTTCCTGAGCATGAAGCAGATTCAGAAACACAGCAGATGCTGTAGTAGACAGTCTTGGTACCTGTGATCCTGCCCAGCTTTCCTTCGAATAGTGTTCCTACGAATCCTGCCACGTGGGCTCCCAGGCTCACCCCGATGAAGTGGAACGACTCCAGTGTACTCCCATGGTTCTGGCTCATGAGGAGGGGAGAGTAATGTACAAACAAAACAAACAACAAACCAACAACAAACAAACAACAAAACAGAAGAACAATAAACAACCAAAACAGACTGTGAGTGTATATGCAGATACTATGTATCTATCTTATGCATTGAGTTCTATTCTCTTTAATCAGAGGACCTAATTTGGTGGACTCTCACCCTGAGATGGTTAATGATAACTGATATATCTATGGCAACCTCCTTGTAGTTCTCCACAACCCGGTTGTAGGCGAAGGAGGCGGTGTACACCCAGTCCACCACCAGGACGTTCACGTCCCCTGCCCTGAGCAGGGCCTGAGCCAAAGCCATCACCCAGGAAGGTTTACTGCCCAAAGCCCTGAGAGAGAGACAGAGATAGAGATAGAGAGAGAGAGAGAGAGAGACAGAGACAGAGAGAGAGGGAGATAGAGAGAGAGACAGAGAGAGAGAGAAAAAGAGAATCACAGACAGAGGGAGAGAGAGAGGGAGATAGAGAGAGAGCGAGAGAGAGAGAGAGAGCGAGAGAGAGAGAGAGAGAGGCAGATAGAGAGAGAGAGAGAGAGAGAGAGAGAGAGACAGAGAGAGAGAGAGAAAGAGAATCACAGACAGAGAGAGAGCGAGAGAGAGAGAGAGAGAGGATATTGAAAATATTCAAATCAATGGAATTCAATCATCAAACCCATTGCATTATATGGCAGCGAGGTGTGGGATACACAAACTCAACAAGACTGGACAAAATGCGACAAACATCCCATTGCAATCCTGCATACACAGTCTTCCAAAATTATCCTCCGGGTGCAGAGTAAAGCTCCCAACTCTGCATGTAGAGCTGAATTAGGTGAATATCCTCTACTGTTAAGTATTTACAAACGAGCCCTAAACTTTAGTAAACACATCAAAACAAGTGACCCATTCTCCTTTTCCTACAAAGTCCAAGGCTGGGTGAACCATCAAACACTCAGGACATTACACCACCATCACCTCAGCCTAAAGGCTCACATATAATTAGACCAAACCAAATTATGGTGACAGAAAATACAGAGATCACTTGGCAAAACTAACAAAATCCCAGAACAAACTGGAAACATATGTATATCTTAACAGACAGTACACTGTGGCAACCTACTTGAAAACAGTGTCTGATACAAAACTGAGGAGAACACTAACTAAATACAGACTGAGCACAACCTGGCAGTAGAAGTAGGCCGGCACAGACAGACCTGGATGCCGAGAGAGCAGAGGTTGTGTTCTTACTATAACCAGGGAGCAGTAGAGACAGAGATGCCCTTATTCACTGCAACTAATACCAAAGTCTTAGAGACCAATATTTTGCAAAAATAATACAAATATTCCCAGAGTTGCTTCATCAAAATGATCTGGAGAGACTCACGGCTCTACTAGGAGAGAGGGAGGACTGCTTAAGACTGGCAGCAAGATATGTAGCAGCCTGCCATGAGTTTCACAGTTCTGTGAACCCCCTGTCCCACATGGCTAATATTTAATGTTTATTAATTAATTATTAACTTGTTATCTGTTTATATCCTATGTTACCTTATATAGTTCCTCTTGTTCCGCTTGCCATTTGTATTGTTACTGCTTATTGCTTGTTTTATTTATTTATGTTCATTTCAATTGTATATTTTGTGTAAATATGCTTGGGCAATTTTGTATTGTATGCAGTCATGCTAATAAAGCAATTTGCATTGAATTGATATATATATATAGAGAGAGAGACAGGCAGACAGAGAGAGAGAGAGGATTGAGAGAGAGTCTATTTGAGAAAATGCAGCCCAAAGGAAAAAGAAGATTAAAGCATTGGAGAGAGTATGGTTCTGAGGCATCATCCCCTAACAGAGAAACAGTGTGTTTGGGCCAATCAGCTCTGAAATGCCACAAATGTTGTACACAACTCTGACACATACACACACACACACACACACACACACACACACACACACACACACACACACACACACACACACACACACACACACACACACACACACACACACACACACACACACACACACACACACACACACACACACACACACACACACACACACACACACACACACACACACACACACACACACAGCTCCGGGGATGGCCACAGGTAGACAGGCAGCTCCTTGCCCTCTCTCACCTGAAGCCGTGGATGATGATTTTAGTGGGGAGTGAGGCATTGAAATGTGTGCTGGAGTGTGTTTCGTTCAGGGAATCGTGTGTGAAGAGGCTGGCGCAGTCAGCATTCCTGCGTGTGAGCAGCAGGTACTGCAGCTGCAACTTGGGCCCCTCTCTGTACTCCTGCCAGGTGGTGTGGTTGAACCCCACACACTCAGACCGGGGCACCTCATCGCCACCTGCTGGATGGGGGGGACGAATGTCAACAAGAGGAGATTGGTAAAGTTGTATGATTTTTCATACGTAGATTTTTATAATTAACAATTTTTTTCTCAAAAGACTCTTTGTTGTCATTCGATTTTCGTGAGCGATTGAAGCTCCTAAAGAGCGATTAATAAGAAATTAGTAAATTAAGTTATTTTAGTCAAGACCAGATTAGCGCAGAGGTAGGATAGAGCTATGGAGTGTTTTGTGACGCACTGATTAAATTCTCTCTGTTCAACAACTACCACTTTGTTTTCTACTCTGAGAATTAAAAAAGGCCCTTCTCACTGTTGATTCTTCACTGTTGTTTATTTTATAAATTAAAGAAGCAGTAAAGTAGCGAATCAAGAGTACAAATTCCCCAGCCCCTGTTTCGTTATGCAGCTCCAAAACATACAATCTCGTGCTATTGACTGATAGGGGAAAAATACTTGTTAGTCTCAAATCTTAATTCCATTTTCTGCTGTTGATTGATCACAAGGCAGTCTTTAATCCCATGCTTCACATTAATTTGTCAGTAATCAGTAATTTGTTCTGTAACTATAAAATAAAAACATGCAACGTGCACTGTACAGAAAATATGCTCGCTGACTGACTCTGTAGACTATCGCTTCCCGTCAGAGGCAGTTTGGCAAGTACAGTTAGAACAGTTATTGTGTAATTCCATTCCCAGAAAGTTTGAGTGGGTGGTTTTGGCATTGGCTTACTCGGACTTCATCAATAACCTGAACTGTTCAACATGTCTAAAGGGCTGGTCGCTAACACCGTTCTCCCACACCTCTGAAACCTTTCCTCCCACTCAGTCATATACGTTATAGTCACATCTGTAGGAATTTTCCTGAAACAGATCAGCTCGTCTGACAATTTTGATCTGGTTTATACACGTCCATGGTAAAAGGAAGTATTTCTGGCAGACAGGAGTTGCCAGAGTTCTGGTGTACTTACCCAGTACAGTAGACACACAGACTAACAGGAAGCTGAGTAAAGTCGTTGTTGAGTTGAATTTCCAGGCCATTCTCTGGGTCAAACGAAGTTTGATTCAAATGAATATCAGAAAGAATGAATTATGAAATACTTGTTTTAGGGAACATTCCTTTTAATGTCTTAATTGAACAACCAAGTTATCCGCTTCCTTTGGTCCAAGCAAATGCCAGTCTCTTCATAGAAAAAGTGACCGAACACTTTTACAATCTTCTTATCGTCGGATTTAGCAATCTGCAGAGAAACATAGTACAAAATCCATTTAAAGGTGCAGTGAGAGAAATTCATATGGTGAAAAAACACATCACACATCCATTAAAAAGGTATCTTCAGGAGACTCAGTCACATTTCTATCCCATACCCTAAGGGAGGACCCTGTACCGGCAGCAGAGCGAAGACAAACAAACAAGTGCCATTTGGATTCTTGCAGCTGTCCGTTCCAATGCTCTCATTGGCTCTGAAAGGCTCTGTTTGTTTGCACTCAGCTGCTGGACTTTTGTTCCAGCACCGCTATGGTCCTAGTGTCTCTTGCAACATCTGTCTCATTGGCGAGTGTGAGAACTGCACCGTGGTCCAGACGGTAGGTCACATATGAGGGAGTTGTGTCGACCGACCCCCTGTGTTGCATTTGTGCGGGTGTGTTTTTGTTGTGAAAAAATAATCGTTTTGTGTTGTGTGTAATTAGAATTAGGGTAAGAGGAGATTAAGTCCAAAACTACCAAAGGATTAAAAGCGCATGGTTCCTGACTCATGACTCATTTGAAAACAAAAGGATGCAGACGTGCCAGATGATTAAGATTGTTATGTATGAGTGAGTTCATGTGTTCATCTTAAAGCCTGTGGACCGTCTCTGTGAAGCTACTGCAAAGACAACCACCTTGCACATGAAAGTGAAAAGCCACTTGGACGTTCCTTCTGGGCAGTGATTTCACACAAAGGCAACAGTAAATTGATGTGACCGTAGTGCTTTAGTGCAGATCCATGCAGTGCACATGGATCTCAGTGTAGATGACCATTTTGAAAAGGGTAGGACTGAATGATGATATTTAGCGTTCACCTTCCGCCTTTTGGACTCCGACCACATCTCCCTGATAGGACATACATTTCATTTTCTAATGAGAAAGTTTATGAATTGTAAGGGGCATTTTGCATAGTAAACATAGCCATATAGGCATGCCGCTTCTGACGGGGTATGGCAACTTTACATTAACACAACCTGCAGACCTGCAGTACACCAGATCTCCAAAGGTAATATATGACTATTTTGATAAGGCTAGGACTGAATGACGACATTCAGCGATCACCATCCGACTTTTGGACTTGGACCACATCTCCCTGAATTTCTGTTTACATGTTAAGTTTGTGTTTGTCTATTTTGCTTATGTGTTTGAGTGTATTGTGTTTCTTAAGCATATGTTTAATGTTGTGAAATGGTACTACTGTATACACTAATTTAAAAGAACTGACATAGCTAAGGCCCACACATTCATTTAACACATTTATTGCGAACAAGTCTGTGGTTCTGTGGTGTCGCTACAGCATCTCTGTGGACCCTGGTTATCACAGAAGGCCTCGGCATAACAGAAGGCAGCGCAACCTGGGTAACCTCTGCTCACTTCAGCAAACCTCATCTGCTATAACCTCCTTCTCTGTTGGCCTGTGGAACTGTCAGTCTGCAGTCAACAAAGCCGCTTTCATTTCTGGTTATGCCAACCACCTCTCCTTAGAGCTCAGCTCTCAATGAGACATGGATAAAACCTGAAAACAATGCTTGACAATCCAAACTCAGCTGACTTCCGGACCCTGGTTCAATCATTTGACCTACAGGTCCCCACTCCTCCAACTTACAAAGCGGGAAAAGACCTTGATCTCATTCTTGCTCGAAACTGCACCACGGACCACCTAATATACTACCGTAACATGGAGTTATTAATATCACGTCGCCCCGTAAGAGCGGGAAAGTGAATTTAATATCGTTGACCGCAAGGGCAGGAGAGAGAGACACAAACACACACACACACACACACACACACACACACACACACATGGCTGTGTGCATGGGTGGCTGTGTGAGTTTGGCGCGAGCTCAAGCACGTACGCATTTACATGGCTGCAACGCGGTTTTCCCGAGGTATATTAACACATCACATTTAATTCACCATTGTCACCGTTCACCTGTTTTATAACCTTTACGATCCATGTCCTAGCGCGGTACACAAATGTACCCTCTGTTACAGCATACAACCCCGGTTAATTCATTCATACATACATACTCACACTTTCACCCAGCACTCCTGGACTGCTGGTTCTTTGAAGAAGCGCGTGCCACTGAGGGGTGGTATTTCTCCACGTCCCACGGGTGAGAGAGATGGTCCATCGATATCAAAATTGACTCCTTATCTATTTTTCCTTCCAAAACAGCAAGTAAGTATGCCACCCAAATTTTTTCTATTTCTTATGTAAAATAGCATTTATTGTTACACTAGGTCTATTAGTGTAACAATAAATTGCTCATAGCTTGATTGTTGTCTCCCTTGTACGTCACTTTGGACCAAAGCGTCTGCTAACTGAATGTAAATAGATAGATAGATAAATAAATAGATAGATAGATAGATGGGTACTTCATTAATCCCGAGGCAAATTTAGAAAATAGTACCGTTCTTTTCCAAAAGGATCTTTTTCACATTTCTGTTGGTAAAGTGGAAAGTAATAGACTTTGTTTAAAGACAAATGTAGACCAAAATATTGCCACACCGTTTAATATTGTTCTTAAACAGAATATAATTACATTCAAACTTTTCCTCAAATAAATGTCAATTGCTGTAGATGTAAATTGGGTAACTTTATTTGGATTGTCCACATAGGTACAGAGACTTTTACAGATTGTTTGTTGAAATTCAAGTTCAGTCTTTCTAATTGTTTACTGAACATCGACTTGACCAAACCCAATCCCTGACCCTAACCCTAACCATGAATTGATGTTAACAGTCAAAACTTCTTTCAGTGCGGTCTAGCAAAACAATGTACCCATTTAGACTGACTGGTTTCTTTTTAAACATTTTAAATCATTTGGCTTTCATTTGTGCTCTGTCCTTGGCCAGCATTAAGGCCAGCCAATCAGTGGTGATCTTGCGAGCCTCCTCCCAGCCGTATCGCGGTGTGTATCCCAAATCCCTCTTGGCCTTCTGGTAGGAGAACGAGAATTTTGTGTTCAGCATCATCAGAAGATGCCTGTTTAAGGGCGGGGTGAATCGCATGAAAGGTCGGAGCATCATCTGCAGCATCTCCATGAGGAAGCAGAAGAGGTAGAGGACGGGGAACGGCAGGGTGGGCCGTTCCTGGATGTCGAAGCCCAGCGGTGCCAGCACGACGTGGTGCAAGTCAGAGTAGCTTACTGGCGGCGTGTCGTCCGCCACGTAGTAGAAGTTCCCGCCGACCAGCGCCCTCCTCCCGGGGTCCCGCAGGGCCCGGGCGGCCTGGAGGTGAGCGTAGGCCACGTTCCCCACGAACACGGGGTTGGCGAGCGCCTCGCGAGGGGACATCCGCCTCAGCACATTGCCGTTGCGGATCCCGTCACGCATGTGGCCCAGTGTGAAGCGGCAGCCAGCGCCAAAGATGTACATGGGACGCAGGGTGCAGGTGGCGAGGCGGCCCCCGTTTCGGAGCACCTTCCCCTGGGCCTGACGGCACAGCTCCTCAGCCTCCTTCTTGGTCCTGCTGTACGGACTCTTCAGGCAGGCGGAGTAAGGGGTCTCCTCGTCTCCGTTGACAATGGGGTCGCCACGTGGATTGGGGCCAGCCACCTCTAAGCTGCTGGTGTAGATGATGGAGCACACGTTCTCCTGGATGCATGTTTCCAGAAGCATCTGGGTCCCTGAGAGACACAGAATTAACCAAGACGCTCTCTGCAGGACTTTAAAGCAGCAGTACAGAGTTTTGTTATAGAAGTAACATCAACTACCCTGAAAGTTAGCATTTACATTCAGTGATTTGGCAGACGCTTTTCATATATGTCTGTAATTTTGAGTTTAGGGATTGCCCTGGACAGATTTCATGCTCGTTTAAGTAAAGGCATTCTGGGAAGGTTTTTGTACTATACAGTATATTGCTCAATACTTCCCCGTATCACCTGTGACAATAACTGCCACTTGCTCTTCTGTACCTTTGACATTGACTCCATGGAGTTCACTTTCATCCACTCTTCCCGTGACGTCGATGATGGAGGCAGTGTGGAAGATAATGGATGCTCCCTGACAGGCTCTTCTGAGTAGATCAGCATTCCTGATGTCCCCTTCAAACACGCTGACAGTCGTCTCACCCCTTTTGTCTGAAATCATTTAATGACAAACGCACCATCAACCAGTCAATCAACCAGTTAATCAATCCAATCTCAATAATCTGAGATCTATCTGGTGCATGTTCAGTAAATGATGATTTTTACAAATGAATAAAGCAGCTTGTAAGCAGATGACATAGTTACTCTAAATCAACTTCACATTCCAACAAAAAAGATTGCTTAACATGATATACAGCCGCGGAAAAAATTAAGAGACCACTTTAAAAGAATTATCAGTTTTTTCTGGTTTTACTATTTATTGGTATGTGTTTGAGTAAAATTAACATTTTTGTTTCATTTTATAAACTACTGACAACATGTCTACCGAATTTCAAATAAAAATACTGTCATTTAGAGCATTATTTGCAGAAAAATGACAATTGGTCAAAATAACAAAAAAGATGCAGTGTTTCCAGATATTGATATCTGAGCTCTTCCTAAGTTAAAGCATTAGTTTTGTGTAGTTTAAAAATGAATATGAACTTGTTTTCTTTGCATTATTCGAGATCTGAAAACATTTAATTTATTTTTACCAATTGTCATTTTTCTGCAAATAAATGCTCTAAATGACCCTATTTGGTAACACTTTATAATAACCCTCCATAATAAACCATTTATGAAGCATTTGTTCATAGTTTGTTTATCATTTACAAATCGTTACCCCAACATTTACAAACGTTAGTAATGTATTTGTAAATGAGTGGTAATATATTTATGAACCTGTTTTCTAATGATCTATAAGAGTTTTTTATAAGGACATTAGTTAGCGATTTATAAATGAGTGTAGATGTATTTATGAACATGTTTCAAATGATTTTCTAACGATCTAAAAGATCATTTATAAGGACATTAGTAAGCTATTTGTAAACGAGTAGTCGTGTTTGTATGAACATTTTTCAAACCATTTTCTAATAATTTATAAGATCATTATTAAGGTATATAATAATGGTCTGCTCACATTTTGTAAATAATTTACAAATGATTAAGCAAGCAAGTTTCAATGAGTTAGTAATGATTCATAATATCCTTTATAAGGTATGTGTGCTGATGGTCTGCTCACCATTTATGGGTCATCATGAATAATCTTTGTCATGCATAAAAAAAATTAAACATGTAACACGAATTACTTTGATTTAAAACCCATTCATGTTCCTACAGCGGGGGGCAGCCAATCAGGTGGGTACTAGATTCATCAAACGAGGGAGTCGGCACACAAATGTCAACTTGTTGCAGAGATGAGATGTGCTTATAGACGTGTTGCACACAATGAGCTCGGCAAGGAATACCCCTGCCGTAGACGAATCGGTTGAGGAGGATGCGGCGGGAACGTCTTCCGCCGGTAAGTTGCAAGCCAAGCTTATGCACATGAGAGCCTCGGTGGTAAGCTAGCTAACCAGCTGTAAGAGCTAGCTAGCTAGCTTGCCTATTGACAGCTATTGATAGTTAGCATCAACGTGTTCAGCTGTCTCACGCCTGAGTGTCGTTCCGATAGGCATTAATGTCCATATTTTGATATTTACTACCTAGCTGGTAACCTTAGACGAACAAAACTATTTCCCTTCTTGCTGAATTTGCATATGATTAACCTTCATTATTGGAAATTAGCGGTGTGAAAATTTTTATTAAAAAGTTGTATTCTTTCCCCCAAACATTTAGCTAAGACCACACTCGCTCCTAATGCCCAATTGACGTCAACTAGACTGTGCCATGAGCTGGAGATGGACTGGCAGCAGATGCTGAAGCATGACTAAAAAGAGGGACTTCCAGAGGGAACAACTGGCTATGAGTGAGTCAATTTGCCATATTTGACAATACACTTGGGAACTTGAAACCTTTTCGTGCCAGCCCATACGTGCCTTCATGGTCTAATACCACGTGCTTATAATCTCTTATGCTAACATAAAGTTAACATTGTGTTTCCGTATGCGTTACTGATGATGTAAGTGCATAATTGTATGTTCCTGCTAGCATGACTCTCTTCGTGTTTATTTTGATTAACACACTAGTGGTTTAATACTAGTCATTTCCTCACGTACGTTTGCATCGACCTGTTCTGGCCTGTCTCCTACACTGTACCACGGAGATCCACGTGTTCGGATCGTGGTGGTAGCTAGAGTTTAGACTCCCAGGCAATGCCTGTATTTTCCATTTGTGGTCTTAGAGCGCCATTTTGTGGTATATTTATGTAACTGCATTGTAATTCTAGTGTTTATAATACACTAGTGCAGGTGATTGGTATTACAATTATTATTTCAGTTGTTTGCATAGCAAATCTGTATATTGCATAATAGTGAATTATATATTAAAAATGATTAATATGTAATTGCACAATGGTGAATTATATATTATAAATAATTAATAATTACTATGTAATTATGTATATTGTTAAATATTAAGGATATTGGTACAGGTTGCTCCATATGTATATTTATTTTCTGTATTATGTATTTGTTTATTCTACAGAAAGCCAAACTTTAATTAATAATAACTAACTCATTATGATATTTTTAATACAGTAAATAATAAAACAAAAAACAGTAACGGGATGATTTTCAACTCAGAAAACTATCTTCCAAAGACCATCACACTAGTACCACCCACATGCCTATATTTTCCACTAATCATCCTCGGTCATTGTCTGTTTTAAGCAGCAAGAAAAAAGGACAAGGGCAGTCAACAAGAGGCGAAGAAAAGTCAGTCGCAGAGAACCGACTCAAGCGCTTCATCCAAGTCAGGGCCTGATTCCTCCAACGCGTCATCCGACTCTTCTTCCGACTCCTCTTCCTCCTATGAAGAGCTCAAAGAGAGCGCCCCCCAAAAGGAGGAGCTCTCTAGTTTTACACAGAGGTGTAAGGATGCCCTGGAGGAAGACTAAAGCATTGTAACCATATTAAAAGCATATAAAGAGTCTATAATAAATAAAAAAAACTGGCTAATCCCCTTATTTAAAGTTCCATTGTTGTTTTTGCTGTTGTGTTTAGCATATTAGAATGTTTAAATGTGAATTTATAGTTTTTTAAATAAATGCTTTCCAATTTCACTTCATTCCCTCAATGCTGTGTTGTGTGTTTTTGCCATTGATATGTTTAACAACCTAACGTTTGAGGTCATTTTTGGAGTTTTGCTGCAGAAGTGTCGACTAATGGCATGTCCCTCAGTAACAGGCCATTTGTAAATGCTTATAAAGTATAGACAGTGCCAACTTTATATCAACCCATGCAAAACACTTTACTAATGATAAGTAAATGGTTTATATAGTATGTTCCTCAGTAACGGGCCATTTGTAAATGCTTATAAAGTATAGACAGTGCCAACTTCATATCAACCCATGCAAAACACTTTACTAATGGTAAGTAAATGGTTTCTATAGTATGTTCCTCAGTTACTGGCCATTTGTAAATGCTTATAAAGTATAGACAATGCCCACTTTATATCAACCCATGCAAAACATTTTACTAATGGTAAGTAAATGGTTTCTAAAAACCTATATTAAGCATAAACTAAGGTGTTACATGTGCTCACATATATTATTTCACGTATGAATTGGACGATAGCTTATGCATGACAAAGATTATTCATGATGACCCATAAATGGTGAGCAGACCATCAGCACATACCTTATAAATGATATTATGAATCATTACTAACTCATTGAAACTTGCTTGCTTAATAATTTGTAAATTATTTACAAAATGTGAGCAGACCATTATTATATACCTTAATAATGATCTTATAATCTTAAAGATGGAAAGAATAAAGGAAAGAAGAGTAAAAGAAGGAAAGAAGAGTAAAAGAAGGAAAGAAGAGTGGAAGAAGGAAAGAAGGGTGAAGAAAGGAAAGAAGAGTGGAAGAAGGAAAGAAGAAAGGAAAGAGTGAAGAAAGGAAAAAGAGTGGAAGAAGAAAAGAAAGAAGAGTGAAAGAAGGGAAGAAGAAAGGAAGAAGAAAAGAAAGAAGATTGAAGAAAGGAAAGAAGAGTGGAAGAAGGAAAGAAGAAAAGAAAGAAGAGTGAAAGAAGGAAGGAAGAGAAGAAGAAGGAAAGAAAGAAGAGTGAAAGAAAGAAAGAAGAGTGGAAAAAGGAAAGAAGAGTGAAAGAAGGAAAGAAGAAAAGAAAGAAGAGTGAAAGAAGAAAGAAGGGTGGAAGAAAGAAAAAGAAAGGAAAGAAGAGTGAACAAGATTGGCTCCAGATAAAGACAGTAAAGAGAGAGTGAAGAGGGAAAATACTGAAAGAAGAAAAGAAAATGGAGTGAAGCAGAGAGATGGAGTGTGAGAGAAAGTAGAATGAGAGGGATAGAGTTGAATCAGTACAGTTGAATGGAGAGGAACAGAGCCTTGGAACATTGGCGCAGGTGTCAGTGAAGCACAGGTGCAAGCCAGTTTAATAACCCTATTATGATGTCATAATGGCCCAATGTAAGTCAATGGGAAAATTTAGATTAGTTTTTCTTTAATATCTTAAAAAGTATAAAGTTCAGAAAAATTAAAAATACATAGCATAAGTGTCCTTCACAAGACCTTCGCAGCAAAGTTTGAATGAAGTTTCTACTTTAAGCGGTTCGAGCTGAATTAATCGCAGAAGTCGGTACAAAGAATAATAAGCAGAAGAAGAATAAAAAGCCTAGGAATAACAGTACAGGGCATTTCATGCACTGTAATTAGAAAATGGTTTGAAAAATGTTGAAACATGACTACTCGTTTACAAATAGCTTACTAATGTCCTTATAAATTATCTTTTAGATCGTTAGAAAATCATTTGAAACATGTTCATAAATACATCTATACTCATTTCAAAACAGCTTACTCATGTCCTTATATATGATATTATAGATCATTAGAAAATCATTTGAAAAATGTTTGTAAATACATTAATACTCATTTATAAATCGCTAACTAATGTCCCTATAAAAAACTCTTATAGATCATTAGAAAACAGGTTCATAAATACATTACTACTCATTTACAAATACATTACTACGGTTTGTAAATGTTGGGCTAACGATTTGTAAATGATAAACAAACTATGAACAAATGCTTCATAAATGGTTTATTATGGAGGGTTATTATAAAGTGTTACCCAATATTTTTATTTGAAATTTGGTAGAAATGTTGTCAGTAGTTTATAGAATAAAACTAAAATGTTAACTTTACTTTAACTCATACCAATAAATAATTAAACCAGAGAAACTGATCATTTTGAAGTGGTCTCTTATTTTTTTCCGCGGTTGTATTTGGTGCTTGATATCTGCATAGAAAAGCAGTGTTCTGTCTTAAATGAAATTAAATTTAAATTCAATTTGCTAAAACAATAATGACTCCATTCAGCTGCAGATAAAAAAAAAGAAAAATTCATACAATTGAAAACTCTGAAGGAGCAAAGCTTCTGTAGTGCAACAGGCTGAATGAATGGCCTTCATCCTCAAGGACCAAGTTAGGGAACTAGCAGAGAGGAGGGGTCTGTGCCGACCTCTTTTTGAAGCATCGAGAGAGATTAGGGATGTGAAAGACGGGTTCTGAATGAATCCTCTACTTCAGAGAACTGAAAGGAGAGGTCATGGCTTGTCTCCACATTAGGGTGGAGAGAGCCACTGCTATTCTGATTAGAATGTAGGGTGCTTGCATATTCAAAAGGGAAATTGTTATACGTATGATAATCCATCCGGAACCCTTTCCCACACCTCCATACACTCTCTTACATACACTAATGCCTTCCGCCCGTCCACCTGCCTGGCAGTTTTAGATATGCACCACAAAACCTGCCTAGCAACCTGTGACCAAGAAAAAATAAATCATACAGATTATACATATCTACGCCAATAACGTTACTGCTTGTGTATATCTAATCTTTTAATTTTATTGCAATCTATTTTATGTACTTTGTTGCTGTATTATAGGCAACATCTTTGTGTCACGCTGAGAACTGAAGCGTGTGAAATGTACAGTGGTGGAATGAAACGAAGTATTTTTATTTCGTTACTGTACTTCGTTACATTTTTACGTATCTGTACTTTACTTAAGTAAAAATAATAGTGCATACTTTTTACTTTTACTTCGTTACATTTTGCAGCTATTATCTATACTTTTACTCCGCTACATTTCTACAATATGTGTCGTTATTCGTTACATTTTATGAACACAGTTTCGCCAAAATGTTGCCTACACAAAAATATGGATTGCGTTGCTTTAGGACGTTTCAGCCAATCAGGTGGCTCTATCAGCTCCAATGACAGCAGAGTGTGTATTTGGCACTGGCAGCACTACGGTAGCCTTGCCTGTTTTGCTTAAACATTCGACAAACAGCCTGACTAACAAACAACTTTTCAGCATGGATTGAGAGTCAGCCTCATCTGAGGACATGTTCAAGTTCAGAGGCCACAAGAACAACTCGTGGAGGTTTCAGTGCGTTTCCTGTCTACCTCAAAAAAGGAGTTGCTACCCTTCAAAAATTCGCCTTCAAATTTGGAGAAACAGGTCGAGTTATGTAGCCTGGCCATTACCAGCCTGTGACTCTATTTCATTCCGTCTTTCAGTCTGGGCCAACCCAATGCATTTTGGTTTCCGAGATGGGCGGGTGCTTATCTTGAGGTTTAAAATCATTGGAGTTCCCTTAACCAATCAGCAACGTTTAGTAAGCATTCGGTAGATTAAACTCTTCCCAAAGCCAGTTAGGAGAAGAGCTACGACGTCCTTTCCAATCATAAAACTTACAAGAAAATACTCTTGTTCTCCTTTTAATTTTCTGATGTTGAGACAACTTTTCCGATAGCTTTTCGTGTCTTTTCCTCCAAGGCGAGTTTTGCGTCACAGCTCTGAACTGTTCGCTGATTGGTCCTGCAAAATTTTTAGTTCTGGAGACGATTGTCAATGGGGTTGGGCCAGACTGAGTATGAGCTTGAAATCAATTCAGGCGGAAATACGTAGGCTGGTGTCACCAGGCTACGAGTTATGCGGAGTTCTTGCTATGCTAAGTTAATGTCTATGACTTTTGCATATCGTATGTGGTTACTGACATGATTTTATACTGTTATCTAGCAAAATACATGTGGACAAACAGCAATAGCATCAAAATTACACGATTGTACCTTGATTATTTATTTAACGTAGTGGTAAGATAAAGCTGGAAGTTTAGCAATGTCAAGCTAACGTGAAGATTTGCCTTTTTTATTGACTGGTTATTGCCTGGCATGCAAACTTAATGCCTAGTCTTGGGTTACTCAATATGTTTTTTTCCTTCCTTTTCTGCAATCAATAGAGCATAAAACTCTGCATTGACCAGTTTAACAACTCCATTTGTTTTTCATATTTCCATTTTTTACACGTTTACAATTAAATAAAAGATTAAAAGATACAAAATTGTGTCTTTATTGATTTGGCTTAATGGTATTAACTTTACAAATAATCCCTTGTAGATAACTTGTCATCTGCAGAATTATAAAATAGAGTGTGAACAGTTTTACAGACAATAGGCCCAATAAGTACACCAACCTTTCCAATTAACAAATGTTGTTGCTTATAATTATTACTAGTAGTGACATCTGTAGAGGCATTTATTACCAGTCGCTATTTCTTTATCAAAATGGCACAGCCTAGACATTGAGAGACAACCTATTGCGTGAGTACGTTTACTTTTACTTTTAAAGTAAATTTAAAACTGAGTACTTTTTACTTTTTACTTAATTAGGATTGTTGATGTAGTACTTTTACTTTTACTTTTACTTTCATTTTCCTGGGTACTTGTACTTTTACTTAAGTACTAAACTTCAGTACTTCTTCCACCACTGGAAATGTAATTGAAATAGGATTTCTGCTGCCTGCCGCCACTCAAAATGCTGCCCATTGCTTACCTGGGCATGTAGGCAAATTGCTTAAATCATTATATAATAATCAGCTAGCTCTATTTTTGTGACGATGACATGACGTCATACAAAATTGCCCCACCAGAAATGTCTGGCTAAAATTGCCACTGCTCAGGTATAAGATGAAGTTTACCCTCCAGGTTCCGTACGAGTTCCGGTTGGACAGTCTTGTCCAGCAGGCGGATCTCAGCCAGCTTCTCCTCTTCCAGGAGCAACTGGACCAGATGCTTCCCCAGGAACCCGCACGCCCCCGTCACCACACACACGTCTCCCGACAACGACATGGCCGTCCGCCTATCGTCCTCCCTCTACACTACAGGTGTCCTAGTCTGCCCTCTCTACCCTAGTCAAGTCTGAACACAGTCTGTGTCCTATTGAGACAGTTTCCTTGTGTGCTCTAAAGAAAAATCTCCTTGAGTGTCCTTATGCAGCCTGAAGCAGTTTTTTGGGTACGAAGAAGTGCTCCAGAGCATGGGAATCTCAGTCAGGATTGGCAGGCAGGCGTATTTATTCAGAGGGCAGCTGCTGATAGCTCTCTCTTTCTGCCACGTCCAGGTAGTGTAGCCACTGTTCCTTCAAATTTGAACTTGCAAACTATGCTTCTAACTGTATCTTTAGGGACATTCAGTGCTTTTGCTATCTTTTTGTATCCTTTTCCTTGTTTGAGCAAGACAATGTCTTTCACATTTCTGATAGTGTAACACAGCCAGTCAAAGTCATCATTTCCATCAGGACACCAAGGACATACAGTTGCAATCAAAATGTTTCAACCCCAGTTGCACATCCCCAATTAGGTTAGTTGACAAAATATACAATTTCTCAGCTGTTTGCAATAGACAAATTACACAATAAATGTTGAAGTAGTTCATTAAAACTAATATTACAAGGGTTTTTATCCAAATTCAACACAAAATGCTATTTTGAATGAGTCTCAAAATGATTCAACCCCTTCATGACAAGCATCTTCAGTACTTAGTAGAGCACCCTTTTGCTGTTATGACCTGCTGCAAACGTGATGCATAGCCAGACACCAGCTTCTGGAAGCGTTCCTGAGGAATCGCAGACCATTCCTCATGGGCAATGGCCTCCGGTTCAGGAATATTCTTGGGTGTGCGTTTTGCATTCGCATTCTTCAAATCCCACCAGAGATTTTTGATGGGGTTCAAGTCAGGCGACTGTGACTGCTACTCTAGAATCTTCCATTTCTTCTTCTGAAACCAAACCTTGGTGGACTTTGAGGTATGCTTGGGATAATTGTCCTGCTGGAAGGTACTCTCTAGGGACATTCGGTGCTTTTGCTATCTTTTTGTGTCCTTTTCCTTGTTTGAGCAAGGCAATGATCTCTTCTCTGAACTTTTTAACAGTCTTTCACATTTCTGATAGTGTAACACAGCCAGTCAAAGTCATCATTTCCATCAGGGCACCAGGAACATACAGTTCAAAATTTGTCAACCCCCATTGCACATTAGGTTTATTGGCAAAATATACAATTTATCAGCTGTTTGCAATAAACAAATTGCACAAGGACTGTTTAAGAAGTTCAATGAAACTAATATTACAAGGGTTTTTATCATAATTCCCAACATTTTAGCCACTGTTCCTTCAACTTTGGACTTGCGAACTATGCTTCCAACTGTATTTCTAGGGACATTCAGTCCTTTTGCTTTCTTTTTGTATCCTTTTCCTGGTTTGAGCAAGGCAATGATCTCTTCTATGAACTTCGTGCAGTGTCCGGGTCGTAACACTGCACGTTGTACACCATACAACGGCTGGACCACGAGTACCTGCCCACCACGTAGACACGCCCTTTGAAGAGGGTCACCCCGACAGGGTTCTAAATGAATCATCTATTTCAGAGAACTGAAAGGAGAGGCCATGATTGTTTCTATAAGAGGGTGTAAAGAGCCACTGATATTCCTGTAGTTTTTGCAGCAATGTAAGTGGCATAGAAATATAGGGTGCGTGCACATTGAAAACGAAATTTTGAAACGTATGAAAATGTGTTGGAACATCAGTTTTAATACGAGATATTGAGTCCTACCTCTCTGGCATCTGGAACCCCTTCCCACACCACCATACACTCAGTTACACCACTGATGCTTGACCACACGCACGCACACACACACGCACACACGCACGTACATAGAAAGTCTGAACCTATCGAACACATACATTACACTTGGAATCTCAGGTATAAGATATATTACCCTCCAGGTCCCGTAGGAGCTCCGGTTGGACGGTCTTGTCCAGCAGGCGGATCCTCCTCCAGGAGCAACTGGACCAGATTCTTCCCCAGGAACCCGCACGCCCCTGTCACCACACACACGGATCCGACAACAACATGGCCGTCCGCCTCTCGTTCTGCCCTATTAAAACAGAATCTATCCCAGTCCAGTCTGTGTTGATAGAATCTAAAAGAGCACGCCAAACTTGAACAAAAGTGGGGACACTGTGGGACGAGCCAATAAAACCCCCATTTCCGGTGTCCAGAGTGGGTAGATTCAAACCCGCCAGCGGATCTGTGTTTGTGTGGACGCCCGCCCGCATTTATTCTAACCCGTTGATGTCATTGCCCCACATGTACGCCCCACGGCCTGCATCGCAACCTCAGCCTGAACCCTTAGTAACCCTGCTGCGTCACTTCATAACAGCTACATAAACTAAATCGATACTGTGAAGAAGCTGCTTAGGAAAGGGATGATATTAACAATCCACACTTTAATCTCTCACTGTTTTATCGATTTGCATCAGACCATTGTTCAAAAACTTTTTTTAAAAGTGTCACTAAAAGCCTTTATGAGAAAATCTGACGTGAAAAGATTTTTATTATAGACGGAAGTTCAAAGTGGTAACTTAACACAAACTAGGGTTATGGTGAAGTGCGCGATTCTAACTAGTCCTGTTTGAGTGCTGTGGTAACAGTGATTTCAGGTGGTAAGTCCTAGATCTAGATCTCTCTTAGATATCCACTTCTGTCTTCTGTCACTTTATGCGCATGCTCCATGATGTCTTTACAGCGGGTTCAACCGCTCCGCTCCAGCGTTTCTGTGTGGACGCAGATTTTTCTTGACACTAGCTATAAATCTACCAGTCTGGTGTTTTCCGTCGTTGGTAACATTTAGGTTGTCCTTACAAGACATAAAGCCCACACATTAATTGAACACATTTATTGCAAACAATTTCTGTAGTATCGTTATTTTCCAAAAGGATGTATTTCACATTTCTGTACGTAAAGTGGAAAGTCATAACATTTGTTTAAAGACCAAAAGCATGCAGTATTGCAAAATATGTGACAGTCAACACATCCTTTAAAAAAAAAAAAAATTAAATTCTTCAAAATTAAAGCAAAATGACCAGGACCACACCATTTAATATTGTTCACATATACAGAATAGAATTACATTCAAACGTTTACTCAAATAAATGTCAATTGCTGTAGATGTAAATTGGGTAGGCTAACTTTATTTGGATTGTCCACCTACAGAGACTTTTACAGATGGTTTGTTGAAATGCAAGTTCAGTCGTTTTAAATGTTCGATGAACATCAACTTGACCAAACCCAATCCCTGACCCTAACCCTATTCATAAATTGACGTTTAGGGATGCACCGATCCGATATTTGTATCGGTATCGGTACCGATATTGAAGAAATTTCTAGATCGGGTATCGGTGACAATGGGCCGATCCATATTTTAAAAAAATATGTTTATGTTTATTTTTATGTATTTACATCGAGGCTTTGTTTCGGACTGTTATTATCTTGAAACACGCACATTCAAAGATTTAGGGTGGCTTGATGGCAGACAATCCATAAAAAGCCTTCCCGCAACTGTATGAAAAACTCTCTGTTGATAGTGACGTTGCCTAGCAACGCTGTCTGCTCAGTTAAGTTTTCAGTGAATAGTGACAAGTTCAGTTCATTGCCCATCAGTGGCAAAGTAGTTGTGCCTTATACATTTCCAATGCTTAAATCATCATTGTTCGACATGTATGTGAGGCATTGTGTGCGTACATAATGAATGTAAGGGGTTTCATGAAGTTACGACTGTGATAGGTAGAGTATTATGAGTGCAGGTTGCTATTAGTAGCGATTAGCATGCTAAGCGGAGATTTAGTTATGTTCTGATGTTGATTCGCTGTAATAAAGATGGGTTCATCCTGTTAAGATTTCGACTGGATGAGCTATGAATGAGATTCATGTTGCCTAGTGTAATGCCTAATGTCCATAATTATATGTATTGAGTAATGTTAGTTGTGCAATTGTTATCGTGTAGCAATAACTCATGTTAAAGTTATTCAGTGCAGTCCCCATTCTCATTGCAGGCACACACATTTGTACGATTACATGCAATTTGTACGATTGTCATGTAATGGAAATTGATGAATGCACATTAAAGAGAGATAAAGAATACTGTTTTGGTAATTGTGGGTATTTTAACAGACTAGAGCCAGCAAATACATTAACAGGTCACCATGCTGAGCCTCTACAATGTAACGTACATTATTTGTGATTATTTTTATCCTATGTTATGAATTGATAGTGATGACTAAACATAATGTTAAGTAGCAAATGAGCAAAAAATGCACCAAGATCTCATGTCATGCACTCCTCTTTTCTCCCTCTTGCACGTGTGGTCACACACATACACACAGTTACCATAATTTCGTGCAGTTTTTTTATATTGGTATCGGATCGGTATCGGCCGACACTAAACCTCAGATATCGGTATCGGTATCGGAGGTGAAAAAAGCGGATCGGTGCATCCCTATTGACGTTAAGATATGTTAAGAGTTAAGAGATACATTCACAGGGAGTAAGAGATAACATTTCTGTAATTCAACCTGTAATATCTAGGTACTGTTTCTAAAAGGTCATGATTTGTTTTGACTTTGGTGCTGTCAAACCAACCAATGAATGATTTCCATAAAATTTTTAATTTTTTTAGTAAAATGTTTGACATAGTGTTTTGATGGAAGAGCCAACTCTAGCCCACTTATTTTAGTGCGGTCTATCAAAACAATGTACACATTTAAACACACTTTTTAAACATTTAAAATCATTTGGCTTTCATTTGTGCTCTCTCCTTGGCCAGCATTAAGGCCAGCCAATCAGTGGTGATCTTGCGAGCCTCCTCCCAGCCGTATCGCGGTGTGTATCCCAAATCCCTCTTGGCCTTCTGGTAGGAGAACGAGAATGGCGTGTTCAGCATCGTCAGGAGCTGCCTGTTTAAGGGCGGGGTGAATCGCACGAAAGGTCGGAGCATCATCTGCAGCATCTCCATGAGAAAGCAGAAGAGGTAGAGGACGGGGAACGGCAGGGTGGGCCGTTCCTGGATGTCGAAGCCCAGCGGTGCCAGCACGACGTGGTTGAAGTCAGAGTAGCTGACTGGCGGCGTGTCATCCGCCACGTAGTAGAAGTTCCCGCCGACCAGCGCTCTCCTCCGGGGGTCCCGCAGGGCCCGGGCGGCCTGGAGGTGAGCGTAGGCCACGTTCCCCACGAACACGGGGTTGACAAGCGCCTTGCGGGGGGACATCCGCCTCAGCACGTCACGGTTGCAGATCCCGTCACGCATGTGGCCCAGTGTGAAGCGGCAGCCGGCGCCAAAGATGTACATGGGACGCAGGGTGCAGGTGGCCAGGCGGCCCCCGTTTCGGAGCGCCTCCCCCTGGGCCTGACGGCACAGCTCCTCAGCCTCCTTCTTGGTCCTGCTGTAGGGGAACTTCAGGCAGGCGGAGTAAGGGGTCTCCTCGTCACCATTGACAATGGGGTCGCCACGGGGATTGGGGCCAGCCACCTCTATGCTGCTGGTGTAGATGATGGAGCACACGTTCTCCTGGATGCATGTTTCCAGAAGCATCTGGGTCCCTGAGAGACACAGGAATAACCAAGACGCTCTCTGCAGGACTTTAAAGCAGCAGTACAGAGTTTTGTTATAGAAGTTACATCAACTACCCTGAAAGTTAGCACTTACATTTAGTGATTTGGCAGACGCTTTTCATATATGCCTGTAATTTTGTATTTAGTGCCCTAGACGGATTTCATGCGGACGATATTCGGGAGGCATGTCCACGCTCGAGCCAATCAGAACGCTTGTCCTATCCCTGCTATACTTCCCCATATCACCTGTGCCACTTGCTCTTCTGTACCTTTGACATTGACTCCATGGAGTTCACTTTCATCCACTCTTCCCGTGACGTCGATGAGGGAGGCAGTGTGGAAGATGATTGATGCTCCCTGACAGGCTCTTCTGAGGAGATCAGCATTCCTGATGTCCCCTTCAAACACGCTCACAGTCGTCTCACCCCTTTTGTCTGAAAGCATTTAATGACATACGCACCACAACCGGTCAATCAACCAGTTAATCAACCAGTTAATCAATCCAATCTCAATAATCTGAGATCTATCAAATGATGATTTTTACAAATGAATAAAGCAGCTTGTTACCAGATAACATTGTTACTCTTAATCAACTTCACATTACAACATTTGTAGCTATTGGTGCTTGATATCTGCATAGAAAAGCAGTGTTCTGTCCTACCAAATTAAATTTGCTAGAAAAAAAGAACTCCCTTCAGCTGCAGATAAAAAAAACACCAATTCATACAATTTAAAACTCTGAAGGAGCAAGGCTTCTGTAGTGCAACAGGCTGAATGAGTGGCTTTTATCCTCAAGGACCAAGCTAGGGAACAAGCAGAGAGGCTAGGTCTGTGCCAACCTCTTTTTTGAAGTGTTGAGAGAGATTAGGGATGTGAAAGACGGGTTCTGAATGAATCCTCTACTTCAGAGAACTGAATGGAGAGGTCATGGCTTGTCTCTACATGAGGGGGGAGAGAGCAGCTGCTATTCTGATTGGAATGTAAGGTGCGTGCACATTTAAAAAGGAAATTGTGAAACGTATGATAATGCATCCGGAACCCTTTCCCACACCTGCATACACTAATGCTTGACCACAGACACACACTGGTGTACTAAGAAAGTCTGAACATATTTTATATACATATGCACCAACATGAAATCTCTAAGGTATAATATATATTACCCTCCAGGTCCCGTAAGAGCTCCGGTTGGATGGTCTTGTCCAGCAGGCGGATCTCAGCCAGCTTCTCCTCCTCCAGGAGCAACTGGACCAGATTCTTCCCCAGGAACCCGCTCGCCCCCGTCACCACACACACGTCTCCCGACAACGACATGGCCGTTCGCCTCTCGTTCTCCCTCTCCTCCCTCTACACTGCAAGTGTCCTAGTCTGCCCTCTCTATCCCAGTCCAGTCTGACACAGTCTGTGTCCTACTGAGACAGTTTCCTCGTCTGGTCTGAAAGAAGAATCTCCTTGAGTGTCCGTGAATGCGTTGAATGCAATCCAGCAGTGCAGCCTGAAGCAGTTATTTGAGTACGAGGAAGTGCTCCAGGGCATGGGAATCTCAGTCAGGACTGGCAGACAGGCAGGCAGGCAGACTGTTGGGTATTTATGCACAGGAGTCTGCCAAGGACAGCCCCAATGCCACTGGGCAGGAACTACTGACAACACACTGTATGCCTGGGCGTATTCACACAAAGCCAACCAATGAGTGGTTTGACTCAACACAGGCAACAAATTATCTATTTCTTTAACTGTTAGGCAAGATGCACCGTAAGGATGAGGACATCTAGAAACTTAACACACAGATACCTGAATATGATTGGAGAACATTTCCATCAGGGCACCAGGAACATATGCATGATAGAAGCTTATTCAGTCATATGACACTACCTGTTCAGTGGACTTGTTGGGGCCTGATGAGATGAGGAATTTGGCTACCATTAGGGATGAATTGATGATGAGAAGATTCATTTTACAACCAATAGGGATGAATTTGACTACCAATAGGGATGAATTGATGATGAAAAAAAATAATTTGACCACCAATAGGGATGAATTGATGAGAAGGTGAATTTGACCACCCAATAGGGATGAATTGATGAGAAGATGAATTTGACCACCAATAGGGATGAATTGTTGATAAGAAGATGAATATGACCACCCAATAGACATGAATTTGACCACCAATAGGGATGAATTTGACCACCGATAGGGATGAATTTGACCACCGATAGGGATGAATTTGACCACCGATAGGGATGAATTTGACCACCGATAGGGACATGTTAAACCTCTTAGAGCTGTTAGCTCTAGCTCTAGAGTTGGTGTCCGATGATGATTAGTGTAATGTGTGTGAACCCTCACAGAAAGCAGTCACACTTATGTTTGAACAGCTAATCTGGAGAACAGTGAGTGATGATTCCTCACCAGCAAGGAAAGCAAAATAAAAAGAGAGAGAAAAAGAAACTTTGACTTTTAAAATTCTTTATTTAAAACACCATTTGGAAATCATTCAAAAAACACTGAAAGAAAAACAACCCAGTCCATTTCACCAGTTGAAAACGTGCGTGTGTGTGAGAGTGTGAGTGTGTGTGTGTGTGTGTGTGTGTATGTGTTTGACTATCCCTTCCCTTATACACACCATTTCTCCATGAATATGAGTGTGTGTTCATGAGTGTGTGTGAGTGTTTGTGTATGTGTGACTACCCCCTCCCTTATAAACACCAATTCTCAATGAGTGTGTATGTGAGAGTGTGTGTGTGTTTGTGTGTGTGTGACTATCCCCTCCCTTATACACACCATTTCTCCCTGCACTGAGCCCCAATCTCTGTGTGCTGGTAGAACCTTTACTCCACCACTATTCTCCTTTCCACCAGAGATTTTAACATGGATATCATGTCTGTTTCCTGGCCTTTATTTTTTGCTTCATGGGATTTAAGAATGGCCAACTTGGCCTACCCTTCCAAGAAATTGGCTATTATATACCACTCCTGCCCATCCTGGCTGGGCCCACAACTGAACAATAAACAATACACAAATACATCAATACCTTCCCCAGTATAGCAAATAAAGGTGGTGCTAGCCTTGCACATTCACAGAATACTGAATTACAGCATCAGTCATGTTACAATAAGGGCAAAAGGGGTGACACCCCCCTCATTAATTCTAAAAACAAGCTTATTTGTAGCAATTGTACAACCTCCACTGAAGGTCAGCTAACCTTGTGGGCCATGGAGACTCATACAGCAGCCTCGATGAGGGAGGCAGTCCATCAGAAACTGAAAGGTGGGACCTCCCCAGTGTGCCAAGCCGTCCTTTCAGCTGTGAGTAATATGCAACCTTCACACAAATTAAATAAGGCACCTTCTCCCCAATGGTATGGAAACCCAAGTCACCATACCCAGTTAATGACAGGGTACAGTGTTATCTATTTCCATTTCTACAATATCAGGTGTTAACCTTCAAACTGGAAAAGCCGTTGAAGCTGTCTCACTAGAATCAGAATCAGAATTGTTTTCATTGCCAAGTAAGTTTAAGCCTACCAGGAATTTTCTTTGCCATATTGGTGCAGACAATAAGCATAAAACATACAGTAGTTAGTACAACAACATAAGAAAAACTTTATATAAAATACATAAGAAATATAAGGCATAATACTTAAGGCAACACACTCCCTCAAAGACTGACCAACATAACTGACCTGAGTCCAACCTGCTCTGCTATTAACTGTTGAGTTCACCAAACCCTTCGTGACAGATCAAGCAGCTCTAGCGATCCCTGATTCCACAAAACTATCCATTACTGATCTTAAAACCCTCAGCTGGATCCTAAAGAGTGGATTACAAAAAAAACAGTTTCATCAACACCAAAGTGCTCATTGCCCACTCTTGAAACTTTAAACCCCATGCTTTTAAAACAGATGCATAAAGGCGAGAACAGGGGGGCGCCCTGTACAACAGAACAAATGCAAATCAAGCCCTCCTCCCTCGACTGTCCTAAGAGCGGAAACACCATAAGGAATCCATGGCACATTCTCTGAACAATATAATAGTCTTTGCAATGTCTGAAGCCTCAAGACCGGGACCTTTGAATTCAGATGAATAAATCCTTGAACGCACACAGTCAATGGCGGACACAAAACACCTGGAGGAATCCAGTGATGACCATTCCATAAACAGTTCTCAAAATCCAGTTTGACCCACCCAATGAGATCCTTTGGAGGGTCCAGAACTGTAACCCTGTGCCACAGTCCTTCCCATCAGGCTAAAATAAGCTTTTCTTTTTTTTTCACAGAGATCGAGCTGTAGGTTTCTAATCCTTCAAACTCTGTCTGGTCTGGTTTCACTTCAGCATCTTAAATAACGCAGTTAACTCACAGTTAGAGAAAAACAGAGAACATGTAGGTGATGTGATACTACCTCGAGCAGTTGCAATATTGCTTTAAATAGTTTTTAATTTTAAGATAGCTGAGAAAGAGAGACACGTGAGCAGTGAGTGGCAGTACTATAGAGGCCTGAGGATGAAATGTTTTGTTTGAATCACTGAAACTGGAGCTGAAGGACGCTCCATAGCATAGCATATAAATACTTTAAAATTCTAGGGTGAATTTAAATAGAAAATGTTTGCACTGCTTTGCATTGGACAACACTGCTGTTTTTCAACTTTGTCAAAGAAATTAAATTCAGGTTTCACCAACATAGCCCACAGGCTTTGCAGTTTTTGTGGTTTGGGACTCGCCTAAAATGACTAAATGACAGCAGTTGGTGTGACCGTCTCCCTAAAAAGCTTCTGAAATCTACAAATCCATAAATGTCAAGCACAGGGACCCCCCCCCAAAAATCTTTCATCCCCCCTTCACTTTCCCCCTCTGTCAGTTCTTGATGGTGGCCAGAGGGCACTCCTGGATCTGGGCCTCGGCGGCGGGCCCCTGGGGCCGGTGCACGGTCATGGTGCAGGCGCGGATCCCCCCCAGGGGCTCCAGCACACTGAAGGGGTGCTCCCACTCGTCGCTCTCCGGGTCGTAACACTGCACGATGTCCACCATGCAGCGGCTGTTCCACGAGTAGCCGCCAACCACGTAGACGCGCCCTTTGAAGACGGTCACCCCGACGTCACTCTGCCCGCGGGGCATGGCTGCCACCATGGTCCACTGGTCGCTGGCAGGGCTGTAGTACTCGCAGCCCAGCACGTCGTCGTAGTCATTGGCCCCCCGGAAGTGGTTGCCGCCCATCACGTAGAGGCGTTCGCCGACCGTGCACATGCAGTGCAGCCCCCGCAGCTCCACCATGTCCGCCCGCCGGCTCCAGAGGTCGTTCGCGGGCTCGTAGCACCACAACTCCTTCTGGAAGGTGTCCTTGGTGATGCCCCCTAGTGGTGGGGCAGGGAGAAAGGAATTAATTTACGTTCCAGTCTGCAAATGGTGTTCCAGTAGTATGATATTTCACATGGTAACACGACCTTAGTCACATTTCCTTGAGATATGGGATCTAACAGAAGTCTCATAGCGTAGCTCTGTCAGTTATCGGACAGTGTCAAATATAGGCCATTCTGTTAAACAATCAAAATGCTAAGTTTAATAATGGATTAACACTCTATAACTTCAGTTTAATAATGGATTAACATGACAACGCAAACGTTTGCAGATAACACATGCCGTCCTATGAATTAACACCGTTACGATTTCTGATTAATTCAATAAAATACAGTGATGATAACTACCTCCACTGCCTGGAGATGTAGGTATGGTGTTGTAAATATTCCAGTCATATATTATTTAAGCAATATAGCACGAGTGGGAGTGGGGTAGGTAAGGGATAATCCCACGGGTGGTGGTCGGCCGTAGCCACCGAGTCCGGAGGCCGAGTGGCGTAGGCAACAACACGTGGGATTATCCCTTACCTACCCCACTCCCACTCGTGCTATATTGCTTTTATAAAACAATTCTATAGTCAACCAATTAACATTTCAACACAAAGTTATTGATTAAAAAAAAAATTATTTCGCCATTTTTTCTCCGCAATAAAAAATATATAAAATTGGTTTGGAAATATAAAAATTTTGAATTAACGGTTTTCATCAATGCGCTATAGAATGTTAATCGCGGAGTGATTTATTATTAGCTGTGAAAAGTCCCGTTGGTTTGTTCTGGGATAATCCATGACATGGAGCGTCTCTCGTCCAATCAGAAACAGCTAAATAACTCGATAGAACCCATTTGTTTTATAAATAACAATATGTATGATTGAATATGAATACAAATCCAATACAATGCAGTATCAACTTGAGCTATGTGGTCTGTTAAATACAATAAACAGAAACATATTCATACTTTGGAAATATTCAATATATATAACATATTAACGTGATTGAAAGTCTCCATTACACAGTACATGCAGACACTGTGGTTAACCAAAAGGGGATTTACTGCAATTCTTTCTCTACATTTATTTTTAGTGCTCTGTAGTGTAGTATAGTATCTTCACACCAGAAAAACACATCAGCCTGAAACTGCTTTTGTTTAGCCTAGACACTGTGTAGTAAATGTCCTGTGTTCTTTTTTCAAGAATTTTCTAAAATTTGCAAGACCAAAAGCAGATAAATTGAACAGCAATAACATTCATACTAATAATATTTATTGGTATTCACATTTACCTAGTGGTCAGGCATTCAAATAAAATATTTCCATTTCAGGTATTTAACTAACTCTTTCCAGTGATCAGGTAAATGATGTTTCTATGTGCTAGGCACTGAAATTAGGCTCTAGTGGTCAGGCTGTTTGCATTGAAATGCGAAGTGAAGGGGAAAAAGTGATGCAAGGGCAGAAGGTGGGCTTTGTTGTGGGCAGTCGACTGGTCCCTGCAGCCTCTGCTGCGAGTAGTCCTGAGCGAGAAGGATGTGTTCATAAACAGCCTGTGGTAGTAGCAGCCTATGGTGTAAGCACTGCAGCCTGACCTGAAAAGCGCTTGCTCTTTCAGAAACAGCAGTTCTGAGCAAGAAGGAGGTTTTTAAAAGCAGCCTGCGGTGTAAGCAGCCTGTGGTGTAAGCAGCCTGGCCTGAGAAACTGCCTGCTCTGTCAGAAACAACAAGCATCCTGCTGCAATATGCTAATGCTAATAACCTAACATAATATGCTGATGCTAATAACCTAGTAATATAATAAACAATATGCTATTAACCTAGCAATATAATTTACAATATGCTAATAACATAGCAATAAAATATACAATACGCTAATGCTAATATCATAATATAATATGCTAATGCTAATAACCTAGAGAGAAAGAAATGCATAGGCTTTTTAGATTGTTAAATTGACAGGGATTGTCTCTATGTGTCCTCCATTTTGAAAGACTTTGAAAGGTTTGGTTTACAGTTTAGCACTCATGAATCACAGGACCACACTAGAGCAAAAATTAGCCTGACCCCACCCTGAGTGTTTCACTTATGAAGAGTGAGTGTATTCTGTTCCAGTACATCTTACTGTCATGACAGTGGGAGGTTTAACAAACTTTTCACACAAAAGGATGTCTGAGAACTCTGTTTGCAGACCTGACATATGCATGCTGTGACTGTTGTGGTCAAAACCACAGATGGGTTATTTCACTGACCCACTTCGGTGGAACACGTCTTTGGACTTCCTGACCAGCTGCTGTCACTAACTAGCGTTCTCACCATGCTCAACCTTCAGAGGCCATCAGAAAGTTTCCAGACCTCCCTGGGAAACATTCTAGAATGGAGCCATTGTTTCAACCAAATTCCCTCAAACACTACCAAAGTGTGAACTGGTTTAGTGGGTGAGACAGGAAGAGTAAGACACGTCAACAAAACAAGCTTTGTGTGCCTGGCTCAACGAACCCATGCAACCCCGGTGTGGAGAGAACAGCTAAATAAACGGAGGTTAAACGAACAGAATCGGGAGGTTTAAAAGGCTTCTGTCAAGAAAGATACATTTGATACTTTAATGCCTTTTTTAGGTCGTATAGCCTTTTTCACTCTGGCAAGGGGACTGCCAATGGAAACTAGCCTTTTGGCTATAATTGGGTGCATTTACATTTTAATGTTCATGAATGTACACTGTCCCTCTTGATCAAATAAACAAATGTATTGATTGAAATTAATTGAAAAGACCACTCACCTGAGACATACATCTGACCTCCATGGACTGCTCCAGCGTGACCATAGTGAGGTTCAACCATTGGCGTCACAAAGGTCCACTCATTTTTGTTAACATTATAACACTCCACTGAGCCTGGGAATCAAAGGCAGACTGATATTAGCAAGAATTATATTAGCATATGATGTATGACATTTCTCTTTGGTGTATAAATACAGTAGGAGCTTCCTCACTCAAGTGCAGAGTGTCTACTCATACCAGGATCAGTGGAACGCTTGTCAAGAAATGTCATGTATTGTATGTAATGTGTGGGGTGATGATAAACAGCCTTCCTAGAGTGTAGCATCAACTTTGTGACAGAAAAAAAACTCTTCCATAACATAGACATTTAGCTGGTAAATTGAGTATTGACAACTAATTTGATTTGCTAATCAGAGTACTGCTTTTTCATGCAGACTTGCTTTAGAAATCTAGCCCTCATTGGGAAGTATTTTTTTCTAATGATCTCTAGAATATCTTGGTAGTTTGTAAATGTGTCTCTCAAATGGCTGCTTTTATTATGCTTCCTTCAGCTAGTGTTGCTACTCTGGATTTGATTGGTCACGGGCCTGATGGCTACTCACTGATCTCTCCAGTGGCGTTGCGTCCTCCGACGGCGTACAGCTTCCCCTTGAGTGCGCTCAGGTGAAAGAAGGTCCTCTTCTCGTTGAGCGACGCCATCTGTAGCCAGCGGTCGAAGCGTGGATCGTAGCGGTAGGCGCTATCCACCGCCGTCTTGCCCTTGGTGTCGTATGTGCTCTGGCCTCCGACGATGAACAGGAAGCCTCCGAGCAGTGCCACGCCATGCTGGTAGCGTGGCACTTCCATGGGCTGTAGCGCTCGCCAGCTTCCTCCTCGTTTTCCGCCACTGCCACCATCCTCTTCCTCCCCTTCCTCCTTTTCTTCATAGAAGCACAGCTCGCGGCTAACGACCAGCTGGTGGCGCATGACGCCGCCCAGGGCGAGCAGCCGCACGCAGTCGGAGCGGATCTGCGTGCGCTCGGTCTGCAGCAGCGGCTGCACGAACGGCAGCATCTGGTAGTTGCTGGCCTCCAGGAGCAGGTTAATGCAGGCCGTGTCCGAGCGCATCAGCGGCGGCTCCTGCGCCACGTTGGCGTTGCCTTCCCCTCCTCCTCTTCCGCTGCTTTCACTCTGGTCCTCCTCCTGCGAGATCTGGAGGAGCTCGGCGGGGGTCATGAGCGGGAAGCGAATGTGCCGCAGCAGGGTGTAGGCGGACGTGCGGCGTTCGGAGTGGTCGTGGGATATCCAGGCGCGGGTCGCCCGGTAGAGCTCCATCTCGGAGAGACCCTTCAGGCCGTCACTGGACAGCGCGTACGCTATGCTGGACTTGGAGAGCTGCAGGAAGCAGCCGCTCTGGACCAGCTCCTGGAAGTTGTCCCGCACGAAGTTCCCGACATGAGTCTGGACGTCCTCCAGGAGCAGGTCTGCGGCCATGCGCTCCACCTCCACACAGTTAGCAATCGTGATCTGCCAAAACAGAAGCCACACGAGTGTCATGATACTCAGCACGACACACAACAATGTATGCATTATTATAAATAAGTTGTGAAATATTTTGTCTGCTAAGACAGTATATGTGTGTATCTCACAGACCTCTCATGTTGTCATAATGCTTCTCTCTCTCTTTCTCTCTTTCTCTCTCTTTCTTTCTCTCTTTCTTTTTCTCTCTCTCTCTCGCTCTCTTTCTTTCGCTCTTCTCCACACTCACCTCGCTACTGAGCAGCTGGTTGCAGAAGGTTAGCACAGGCAGGACCTGCAGGAAGCTGGCGGCCTCTAGCGTGTCCTGCAGACTGCCCACGCTCAGGTCCAGCCGTGAGGTGTAGATGAAGTCGATGATGTTCTTCAGCCCGGCGCTGCTCACGCCATGCAGCTTGATCTCCTTCAGCTCCTGTTCTCTCATTCCTCCTGTAGGAGAGAGAAAAAGAGAGACAGGGAGAGAGGGAGAGAGAGAGAAAGACCGGGGGGGGCAAGGAAGAGGACAGGGAGGATGAAGGAAGCAAGAGAAAAAGATGCAGAACAAGACAAAGAATGAAAGAGGATCATGGGAGAATGTTGATTAATGCTATAGTTGAGTAAGTGTATAAGGTGTGAGTAAGAATGTTGAGTTAGGCTGTAGTTGAGTCAGTACTTACTTAGGTGTGTGTAAGAATGTTGAGTAGTTAATAAGTAGTTACTTAGTTGTGGAAACCTTATTAGAAGCTGTCTTATGCCGTCTTATAGAGGTGTTAATATCGTTGAGAAGAGTGGTATTACCATGAATTATACGTCTTGATTTCTAAGATAAACCACTAGCTGAAGAGGAAGTTTCCTCTTAAACTTTACTGTTCATTTTCTAAAGAAATCTTGAGGACCTCTTTTGAAACATGAGGTAACTTTGAGGTGCTTTTCAAAACTGTGGAAGTGGTTGACATTATCACAATCGTGCAGCACCACACTGCATTGTATTTCATTCTGTAAGGTGTGAGCTCCAAAGTGGTACAGTGGACCACATTTCACATGAAAAAAAATGATTCCTTCACCTTTGATAACCCTTCATTTATTTGTTAATTAATTTAATTGTGAGTACATGGTTTATATTGGCTTTTTATTTATATCATACATTCCAGATGGACTGAAGCAGTGGCATGGCTATAAAGTAGTAGCCTGGTGACACCAGCCTACGTATTTCCGCCTGAATTGATTTCAAGCTCATACTCAGTTTGGCCCAACCCCATTGACAATCGTCTCCAGAACTCAAAATTTTGCAGGACCAATCAGCGAACAGTTCAGAGCTGTGACGCAAAACTCGCCTTGGAGGAAAAGACACGAAAAGCTATCGGAAAAGTTGTCTCAACTCTCGAGAACATCAGAAAATTAAAAGGAGAACAAGAGTATTTTCTTGTAAGTTTTATGATTGGAAAGGACGTCGTAGCTCTTCTCCCAACTGGCTTTGGGAAGAGTTTAATCTACCGAATGCTTACTAAACATTGCTGATTGGTTAAGGGAACTCCAATGATTTTAAACCTCAAGATAAGCACCCGCCCATCTCGGAAACCAAAATGCATTGGGTTGGCCCAGACTGAAAGACGGAATGAAATGGAGTCACAGGCTGGTAATGGCCAGGCTAATAAAGTAGTCACTATTTGAGTTTCACCGGCAACATACAAAGCTCTAGCTGTGTATTACCTGTACCTGTGAACACGGCTTAGGGGCGCTCACCTGTAAACATGGCTTTGAAGTAGTCACTGGCTGAGGCCATGATGGCTCTGTGCACAGGAAAGGTGTTGCTGCTGTCTCCTGCCACCAGGGTCACATCACACAGCGTCTCATCACAACGAAAGGCGTTTAACCCCTGTCCCAAACAAAAACAATTATTATTTTAAACATTATTTTCTTATTTCCAACATTATAATATATACAGACAAACAAACAACGAACTTAAAATATAATAAAAAGTATATTGAAACAAACAAAGACAGTTTCAGTGTTGATAAGAAACTTCACAAGGCGTACCTGTAGGATGGCATTGCCGTGGGTCTCACACAGGAACTCTTTCTTCTGGGGTCGAGGCGGGACACTCGGTTTGGAGGCCACAGGTGCTGGTTTGGGAGCTACATTCTTGGGGGCTGCATCGGGTGGTTTTGGGGCCACCTCGGGGGGCCTGGGTGACGGGGGGGTGGGGGCGGCGGGAGGAGCGGGCGTGGCGGGTTTGTCGCCCTGAGGCGGGGGCCGTGGAGGGTCCCTGGAATGGCGGCTGCCTAGTCGTGAAAAACGGCGATGCAACTTGCCTTCCTCCCCACTGATTCTGGAACGAAGCAGAGTTTAAAACTGTTGAACTCCGTCAAACTGTGTTGAGCTATGTCAAACTCTGTTGAACTGTGTTCAACTGTGCCAAACTGACAAATGAACAATTGAGCTGTGTCCAACTGTTGAACTGTGTGAAACTCTGCCAAGATACTGAAGAGACTGTCAAAACTATGTCGAGTTAAACACACTAGCAGGTTAATTCTTAACTCTCATGCTGACATGGCCGATGTTACATTACAGTGAAATACAGGATGATGGTGAGAATAGTTACACACGGTGCTCTTACCCCATAGTATCCTGTGTCCTTAGGCTGATGCCGGTCGATTACACTGAGACTCTCCTCTAACACACCTACAGACACAGAAAGTTAATAGCCTTTGCAGTAAAAACTCTCATCGACTCGATTGAAGCCTGACGCCGTCCAAAACAACCCCTTACAACAGTGCACACAGAGATCATCAAAACTCCTGTCAGTTGGAAAAAAGGGGAAATGAAACAAGATTTGGTGGTTCTCTGAATGCAAGGAGGTTTGCTTGATGCTCGCTGTAGGCACACACACACACACGCACTAGTCAAAAAGACAAAGATGTACATGTGGCAGGTGCATCCTCTTCTCGATAGTGAGGATGTGGGTAGTCTTTGGCAGCACACTGGCATATAGTCACAGAGCTATGTGCTCAACCATATTCTATGTCAAACTCTCGACTGCAACTCTTTTTGTGTTTGTTTTCACACTCGTTCAAAATGGAAGCTGAGTTAGTTCTGAAAATGCACACATGACTACACGAGTGTGAGGAATTTACTGTTGCCAGTCTTTGTGTCATGGCCTTAAAGACCTTCACTGTGTGTAGACAACAAATCCACTGAGCTTCTTCGAGGGAGAGGTGCTCCCGTAATTCTGTAGATCTTCTGCTCAGAGTGACGTTAAACTGATAGACGGTTAAACACATCCTCAGAATAATCCTTAGATTGGAAAGCCAGTTGAAGTTGAAGTAAGATAATGTACTGGTTAACAGAATTATTAACTTATGACATTTGTGATGCATATCTACATTTATATCTACACAGAAGTCTGCCTAGTAGCTTCCTAAATTTCCCTCGGGATTAATAAAGTATTCATCTATCTATCTATCTCATATCTAGATCTGGTGAAGTTGGCAGGGCATTTGCTAGACTATAGGAGAACTTACCTAGAGATGCTTCCTCAAAGTGACTGTTTGTATCTTTGCAGCGCGGTTAAAAGCTCAAGCAGAGGCTCATCAGATATCCCTAACACACACACACTACATTGAGGTGTGTACACACACCACCATCTTTCTTCTGTTAGGGGGGTTTACTGAAAACCCAGATACTTCCTGTGCTAGTTCTAGTTTGCTCTGTTTCTCTCTCTCCCACTCTTTCACTTTCTGACTCACTCTCAAACCATTTCGAACAGATACGCACACTGTAAACAGCTTGCCTAACTTGACTTGGCTCAGTTGTGTAATGGGCCCAGGAAGTGTCCAAGAGACCAAGCACTGGCAATGCAACTTCCTCTTGTGAAGCAGCCTGTACAGTAAGTGTTTACCCTCCTTACAGTTAGCGAGAGAGGATTTTGAGAGGCTGCAATTCGAGCTGTATACGATAGCCAGAAAGGTTCTCACTATAAACATTATGGCTTCTGTTCATGTTACTCTTCCCATTTTTGCTCTTGATGCGTTCACCTTCTTGACTTGCATGTTGGATAATTGTTTTGTTCAACTGTAATTATTCAAATTTCATAATGGTCCCTAAATGAGAGACTTGACAGACATTCAAGTAAGCAGACTGATCAGGCAAGAGGCAGACTATAAAATGTGCTGTAAAATATATTTTAATAAGATTGATTCATATCATCTCATTGTGTCTTGAAGATACAAAACCATATCACACCACCATTTCAAGATAAGGGACTGAGAACTCTGCAAACAAACAATAGTGTCCTATCTGGCATTCAGCTTTGAGCCCTAATATCTCTCCCATGTAACAGGTCTTTCACCATCTATATGCAATTATCACAATTCCAGATGGTTCCTGTTGTTCCACCTGAGGGGGTCAAAACACCACCCAGGTTGAGTCCTTAGGTGATCCCCCTCCATCCTGGTCTCAAAGTGCCCCTTTGTCCAGACTCTCAAAAAAATAAATCGCATCTTCCGCCAGTCCACAAACACTCGCACTCTCGCGCTCACACAGTTACAAACTCCGCTGCCCAAGGAGGTGAGAGAGAAAAGGAAATTAAGAAATTAAGGAAAAAAAAATATATACCACAAAGAAGACGTGGGGATCTCGTGTTTTAATTAGCTGGTGTAAATCACCGGCCAGTAATTACGTAGATTGACTAAATCACAAGTGATATCATTTCCGTTCTGACCAATTAGGGCTGAAGTCATGCTGGGCTCGTCTGGCGCCGTCCTTTGCCGAGGCTAAAGGCTTTAGCCGTTAAGACCATTGGGTCGATGATCGCTGCAGTTGGAAAGGCCTGTCAAAACCTAATGGTTTAAGTCCAGACTGCCCGGCTCAAAGTTTGGAGAACTGAATTAGATTCCTGTTGATCTCTGCAACATTTCGGCATCCTGCGGGTAAAAGGTACGAGACAGAGTTAGACAAAATGAGACAGAGTGAGTAAGGCCTTGTTCCCGTTCACACAGAGGTCATAAATAGTCACAAGGTCAGTACTTACCCGACAAGGCCATGGACAAGCGGAACTCATCGTTAAGGATCTGTAACACCTCTCGGACGCCTTCCTCACCCTGAGAGAAGAAGAACAGCCAATAATAAGGAATAAATAGATGGTAAAACCCTTAAACATCACTAAACAACACAGAGACAAACCAATCAATCAATCAATCAATTCATTAGTTAATCAATACGAAAACAGTAAAACTAACAAAACAAAACAAATATGAAGACAAGAGGACAAATTAAAGTGGTTTAAGGCTACATCATTGATTGTGGCTTTCTGTTAATAGGATAGAGACAGCATCAGACAGCGCTAGATTAGATTGCCAGAGGGACATTTACAATGAATTCTCAGAAGAACATGTAACATTATGAGTCATGTTTATATTTATTGTTTTAGTGGCTATGTTCTTGGGAAGGTGTTTCTTATTTGTATTCATATTAAGCAGTTGTCCATCTCTTTTAATGTGTAAAACAGACTTTCTACTGATTGTTGGGGGGGGGGGGGGTGGGTTAAGAGTAAAGCAAGGCACATCTGCATGTAAAACTATGATCCCAGTCATGCCAGATCAGCAAGTCATCCCACATCACCCAGTCATGCCATATCACCCAGTCATGCCAGATCACCCAGTAATGCCATATCACCAAGATCACTACAAACTCACATAATCTTTATTGCCATTATGGCATATTAATAATCATAATTACAGTGTTCACCCATATAATTAAGAGTTTTCAGTCTGGTCACAGTCTGCATATTTGCAAAAGCAAAAGACTGCTTGTCTCAGTTAAGGAAGTAGCAGTTTGACCCCAGGAGGTCGGGTGGGAGGTCAAGCCTTCCCACACACACACCCACACAATCTTTATTGCCATTATGGCATATTAATAATCATAATTACAGTGTTCACCCATATAATTAAGAGTTTTCAGTCTGGTCACAGTCTGCATATTTGCAAAAGCAAAAGACTGCTTGTCTCAGTTAAGGAAGTAGCAGTTTGACCCCAGGAGGTCGGGTGGGAGGTCAAGCCTTCCCACACACACACCCACACACACACACACACACACACACACACACACACACACACACACACTGGTCTTACCGTACTCAAAATAACACAGAAAAAAACACACACTTACAACCTCAATCCACAACACACACAAAGGCAAATGAAACACACACACACACACACACAAACGGAGATAGCTAGGCTCAAACGAAGACTCAATCTCACAGAGTACAGAGGCACAGAGATAGAAATAACATAGACACATACCCACATATACACACAAACACCCATGCACAGTTAGCACATCACCTACTTACCCTTCTACACACATCTGAAGACACAACTTTAGCTCATCTTCATCTACACGCAAAAAACACACACACACACACACACACACACACACACACACACACACACACACACACACACATATACACACTGATAGACACTCAAACAGACGCACACAATCACACTCTCACCTTATAAGCCAGGCCCCACACCGCGGGTCGGCCGATGAACACACACTTGGCTCCCAGGGCTACGGCCTTGAGCACGTCGCTGCCCGTGCGAATCCCCCCGTCCATGTAGACCTCGATCCTGCCTTGCACCGTGTCCACTATCTCCGACAGACAGTCTATCTGATAAACACAGACAGTGGATAGAATGAGCCCAGTGAAGGCCAGACAAACACACACACACACACGCACACACACACACACAAAGCAAAGACCTTCATCCACTCTCTCACCCACACACATCCAAAGACTCTCTCCCTCTCTTGCTCGCACACACACAGACAGAAACACACACACCGACAGAAACACAAACACACAGACAGAAACAGAAACACACACACCCTCACACACAAAGGAGATCCACTATGGCCTTGAGAGGGACACGGCTGATAGCGTTCTTGTAATTCTAATTCTGAGTTGGGTGGTTGAGTCCCAGCCTTGACTCTCTGCCGGTCTGATTCCCGGAACACTTCTATTCATGACTCAGCTTTTTCTGCTCCTTGTGGTCTGATGTCTGGTACACTACTTTTCATGACTCAGCTTTTTCTGCTCCTCCACTACTATTCATGACTAAGATTTGTATGTATCTTGTGGACTGAGTTTGCTGATGCTATTATGAATTATATCTACTTTTGTGCTTGGGATACATTTTGATTGCATCTGCTGTGTATGTGGTCCTTCTTTAATCTAATTATGCAAAAAATCAAATGCTTTGGGTTAACATCTGTTCCTCCCAGCACCCACCTGAAAGCTGCAACAGAGGAGAGGCGAGCAGGCAGGGGACTAGACAACTGGTTGTACTACGGGCAGTTTGTTTGAGAAAATAATGACATATTTGGCCTGAAAACCAGCAGTAACCATGGCTACACTTCATGATGGATGTCTTAGAAACCTTTTTGACCACAGGGAGGTAGAAGATTTTACATCTCTTTCAGAGGACGGCACCATGCTACAGTGTGATCTCCCCATCACTGGATTCGGAACATTGGTATACACACCAAGACATGTCTGTCCAACCTGGATGTGCCCCATCCAACCACTGGCTGAGCCTCATTCTGTTTAGCTGCAGTAGATTACCAACTGTGACTTAGAGAACTGTCATGGAAGCTCGTAAATCACTTTCGTTTCTCCGTCCCTGACTCGCTATTCACTTACAGTAGCCGGCCCCCCGTCCAGCTGTCGTCCGCCATGATTGGACACGATGATGCCCTGCACGCCGTGCTCCACTGCCAGTTCTGCGTCCTCCTTAGTCAGGATGCCCTTGATGATGATGGGCAGCCGCGTGAGAGACTGCAGCCAGTACACGTCCTTCCAGCTGATGGAGGGGTCCAGGGTGTTGGCGGGGATGCCATACTCCTCAGGGCCAGCGCTCTCCTGGATGGGACAACAGTGAGGTACACACTGACAGGGGTGCAAGTTTACAGGGCACCCAGCCAGTTAGAGACGAGTACAAAGACAAAGTATAAATAGGTCACAAGGTCACAGAGATTCATGTGTACTGATGGCAAAAATACACACAGGCAGTAAAGCGGAGTCAAGCATTCTATTCAAAAGTGGATTACTCGTAAATTACATTTACTTTGATAAAATTATTTATTAATTAATGTATTATTATTAATACTTTTATTATCAGTAGTAGTACTAATAGCAGTAGCAGTAATAGTATTTCTTTAAAACATAGCATTTTATCATATTTAGAGTTTTTTAGCTTTACCTGGAAGACCCCATCAAAGTTCTTGACCTTGAGGTGCGGCGGGAGCTTGAACTGGTTGCGGATGTCATTGCGACGTTTCCCAGTGTAGGGCACGTCTACGGTGAGCACCAGGGCCTTGTAGCCCAGCGACTCCACGCGGTGCACTATCTGCTCTGAGAGCTTGCGGTCGCGGTACACGTATAGCTGGAACCAGCGGTAACCGTTGGGCGCTGCTGCCACAATCTCCTCAACTGAGCAGGTAGAGTAGGTGCTTGTGATGTAGCACGTGTTCACCGCCTCCGTGGCTGTTAGGGGGAGAGAGAGAGTGAGTGAGAGAAAGAGAGAGCGTGAGTGAGAAAGAGAGGGACAGAAACAGAGACAGAGAGTGAGTGAGAGAAAGAGACAGAGAGTGAGTGAGAGAAAGAGAGAGAGAGAGAGAGAGACAATTAGGACACAGTCATTCAGAGAGAAGGAGAAAAAGAGACGGAGACAGAAAGAAAAAGACACAGCATGTAGACGGTGAGATACGAGACAGTGGCGGAAAGAAAGGTAAAATAGTTTGACAAAGTTAAAAAAAGAGAGAAATACAAGGAGGCAGCAAATGAGAGAACAGGACAGATCTAGAGAGAAAGAGAAGAATTTTTCTGGGGTCAAAAATCTTTTCACTGTTCTGAATGCTCTTCCAAAAACATAATGGACGGCTTAGTAAAATCCCCACTAAGTATTACATCTCCCTCTAGTGGTGACTATACTATACTGCCTAGTAACATTCAACATTCTACACAAGTTGCATTCCTAGCAAATAAAGATAAAATATCCTTTTGATCCAATCATCCTATGAGTTAGTACATGACCTATGTATTAGCAAGAATGAAAAAAAGCATTGCGTCATTCATTTATTAAATTAATTATAATTAGTTAATCTGAATTACACATTGTATTAGCAATTCCATAAAAGACTGAGTGGCATTTTGAGTGCCAGTGGCACACTCCTGACCCCTTGCTGTTGCCATCTCTCCCTCATGCCAGGCAAGGCAGTGGAAGGCGGTGGGTGCGATGCCCACAGGAAAGCTGATCTCTGTTCCCAGGACCGTGGTCCGTGTGTCGCTCAACGACACATCCCGTAAGATCCGAGGCCGCAGGCGGATTCTGAAGGGATGAACGAAAGTGGAACGTCAAAGGGGAAAAGTGACAGGAACAAGTCCCTTCCATTATGACCTTTTGACCTTCACGTCCGATCATGCCCTAACGGTCACTACAAAGTGTACAGCATGGCTGTTATTCCATTCTGTTTTGCACTGAGAAGCTGCCATGGTGTCCTGCCCTGGACTTTTAGAATGGCCTGGTCCAACCCTATAACCTCTCACTTTGAGAGGACACATCATTTCCTTTGACCCAGTGGCTGGTCTTAGATGACACAGGTAAAGTACACAGGTTAAGTACCCAGGTAAAGCACCCAGGTAAAGTACAAAGGCTACAGGTGTTAACATAGGAGACCATGGGGGCCGGGCCATGTTGGCACTAAAACATCTGATTAATAAAAATGCAACACACACTATCAAAATGAGGCATTGCTGAGTTGTGTGCTCTTTGAACACAGTGTGGTGTTTATGGTGTTTCGCACTGGAGTCTCACTTACCGTTTGTAGGCCAGCAGGTTGTCATCTCTGGTGCAGCACTCATCTGCTCCGGCGGCATAGTAGTCCCAGGTGGCCTTGGAGAGGTGCTGCTTAGCGTACTCCTCAAAGTCAGTCAAACAGACCATCGACATTTCTGCACAATGTGCTCCGTCTCTACACAATAGGCAAAATATCAGATCAGACCGGTCCATTGTCTCATTATCGCCCACATTGTCACTTGTCAACACAGAAAAAAGGGTCTCTCCTGACCTGATCCTTTTTCATCACAATACAAACTTGATCATCACCAAAATAATGTTCGTAGCAATGTTACAGCTTACAGTCATGTCTTGTTTTCATAGGAAAAGACAATGGATACAAACGCTGGTCGCTGTAGTTGAGCGGCAGCAGCAGCAGCGTAGTGGCACCAACATGCCATATAGAATGGTCATCATGTTGCTCTGGCCAACTAATTAATTATCAAACAAATTTGCTTAACCGTGTTAAAGCGAATATGCATTGCTTGTGTTTGCATAATGCTCCTCCCGTCTTGTGCATGCATATAATCTCGCTTCTGTTTAAAGATCACTTTGCTGAACAAGTCAACGCACTTACGAATAGAGATCTGAGGAAATCAGAACCACAAAACTGCAACTTAAGTACAGCGACAGGCGAATAGGCTACAGAACTTCACCACTCACTGCGCACGTAGCCTGGTGTATGGTAGCCTACCTACTTTGACTGACCTTTGGCAACTCGTGAGTTGTCGAGCTGTCACAAAATGTAACGCACGGTAGGCTGTTGCAATACTAGTCAAACAGACCACAAAGACATGGAATTGAAAAAAAAAAAACAACACATGCGCAGAGTTAAAAAATAAATTACTAGAACAAATAGGAGACCTTGGAAATGAGAGCAAAACTAAGCTTCACTTAACACCAGCTTCGCATCTCTGATCTTACGATAGAGCTTCCTGTCCCCAGATCACAGTGAACTGTGTTAATCTTTTACTCACTCAAGTTAACATGAGTGTAGCCGTTTCATGGGAACACAATATAATATAAACAATTTGCGAATTGCTTTTAGACATCGAGCAATTAGGCCATACATTTTCAAAGCATGACTGGGGTTAATTAAATTTCATTAATTATTTTTATGCAGGCGTCATTCATGATGCAGTTTACAGGCATTGGCTAAAGACAATCTGACCGCTTTATAGAATTGACAAATCTGCGGCCGTACACATCTGCAACAGAATGGAGGTAGGACCAGCAAAAAAGTAATGACACATCTCCAGTTAACACGATCACCAATTCAACTGTAAATCTGGCAAGGAACATTTTACGGACTTCCATAGAAAACAAAACCAATCGTTGCGCTATTTTTAGAGTAAGAAGTTGCGAGTAGATTTTGCAAAGGATTGTTACCTCCGCCAAGGAGGTTATGTTTTCACCCCTGTATGTTTGTTTGTTTGTCAGCAGGATTACGCAGAAACGCATGGACCGACTTCCATCAAACTTTGTTGGGAGATTGGGTAATATAATGGCAATAATTGATAAGATTTTCAGATGTCAAGGTCAAAGGTCAAGGTCACAAGGCGGAGGTTTGCATTCTCTGAATGCTCCCATTCTTGTTTAGGTTGGGTTTGTAGTTGCAAACTTGCAAGGATGTACACACAGGCAGGCAATACAATCCATTGACTAAACATGATGAAAAGTAGGACCTAAACTTTGAAATTGCAGGCTGTAGCTGGCATTCTTGAACTGTGGACTTCATTAAACATTTACCTATTCAAAGACTGAGGTCCAACTCAGGCCAAACATCAGATAGACCTAATGTTACCTCACTACACGCATAATACTAGCAATATTAAGTATTCAGCTCAAACATCAGATATACCTAATGTTACTTCACTACACGCATAATACTAGCAATATTAAGTATTCAGCTCAAACGTAAACAATATCTAGATAGCCCAGAACTAAAATACTGTATGTGCTAAGCCTATAGCTTGATAGGCTTAAAACAGATACCAGCAACAAATCCAAATTTAAAATGACTCACCTGTCTATCCAACAGCATTGTAACTATCTGCTGCTGATCTGTGAAATATCTTTGCGAGAGAGAGACTGCCAGGGCCCATTGAAGAGAGGTGCTTGGGTGTTTTTGTGCAAATCGTTGGATGAACTAACTCTGAGATTAACACCAACAGTACAAATGACCTTGGGTTTTCCCTGCTGGCCTTCATTGTTTTTACACAGGCTGGAAATGTGCTGATGTGTGTGTGTGTGTGTGTGTGTGTGTGTGTGTGTGTGTGTGTGTGTGTGTGTGTGTGTGTGTGTGTGTGTGTGTGTGTGTGTGTGTGTGTGTGTGTGTGAGAGTGAGTGAGTGTGTGTATGTCAGTGTCTACCCACATACCACACATTACAGTCAGAGCCATTCCAATGTCTGTCTCTACAGTAAACTGGCTAAGCAGACACTCCTCTGGTCATGTGATGCCTGTGGCAGGGGGACACACTTTAGCGAACATGAAAGTCTAATGTTGCTAAGTGGATGATTCAACTAATGATGATTTCTTTTGACTGTTTTTAATGATTAATGATAGACTGCAGCTGTTCTAAAATTCATGTAATACATTACATATTTTTAGTTTGATTTTACCTGTTGCTGGGTAAATATGTACTTCTAGTTTTAGCTTTTTGTTTGTCAGAGTACTTCAGTGGCGAAAATCCGAAATGGTAAGTTGACCTAAGACTACAAGTATGCCCGATAACCCTTTAATAGTCACGCTAAGAAAATAAAATAAAATCAACGGAAAGATTATCTTGTGCATTTCACTTGGAGACAATATTAACACTGCCATGCAATAGTATTCTCTGTATACCGTACGTACTTCAACCAGTTAGCACACTTAGGTCAATAAGATCATGGTTAGTTTACAGTTGAGCAGACCATTAAAGGGTTAAGCAGGGCAAAATGAGGCTCAAGATCAGAGCCCGCCAGAGCATCACCTATCTGTTGAGCCCATGTCCACAGCAGGGGTGCACTTTCAAGAGAGCAGAGGAATCTGCATCTTATTTCAAGCTGGCTACATGCTCTGCCCGTTAACACCACATTGGATTACTTTGATTTCTTACTGTCCTATTTAGCAGTGTAGCGATAAATTATGGGTCAATTGAAACACCCAAACCTCTTAGGTTTCATAAATCTATTTCCCAGTTCCCTGTTCAGTGCTGTTACGTATGAATCTCTCGAGGTGTTCCACCTCCTTACCATACCCTTAATACTGTAAACTATGCAGTGGTAGATGTGTTTTTAGAGACTGAACTGCGCCAGTCAGACAGAATTAATCACTCACCGATTGCAGCCACAGATACTCATTCTCTCTCTTGTCAGAATCTGGCATCCACAGTTTTAACTGGAAACAGGAAAAAGAATCAAAGCATACTGTTAGCATTTTTTTGTTTACTTAAAAAAAGAGTACAAACATAACGACATTTGTGTGCTAAGCTGTTTGGGTCTGAGTCTGATGTGTTGTTGAACTCTGACTACATTTTCACTTCCTAAATAGTGTAAGTCTGTGAGAAGGCCAGAGTTTGGGTCTAAAACTAGCGAGCTAAGTACCTGAAAGGTAGGGTTGGGAATTGCCACAATATTGACGATATGATACTATCACGATATTGAGCAACGATTCTTTATATTTTAGGATACAAAAAGTATTGTGACATGATTCAGCAATACATTGCCATTTATTTCTTCCACATATTGCGTTTCATTTACAGCGTTGGCGTTTCTTTTGCGACTCTGCAGCTATCTTGCATCTCTGTGCCGTAATTTTGTTCTGGACTGACCTCCTTTCTCATTCCTGCTGTGACGAAGAGGTCTTGTACCATCTTGTGGACTTCTAGAGCAATGTTATTAGATTAGACGGATGTACCAAAATATAATTTAAATCATAATAATAAATAAATAAATGTTGCGATACTTGGCGCCACTGTATCGACATGATATTGCAATACTCCACTGTACTACTGCATACTGTACTGTATACAACATCGTTTTATTCTCCCACAAGATTTTCTTATGTTTTCCCTGAATGTTCTGATGCGGGACATAGAACTACATTGCACATATCATGGATGGTTAGTGGTTAGATTAGTTTATCTGCCCTTCGCATGACAATATACCATCAGAATTAATTTGAAGATGATACCAAAACTAATCGCCTATAAAAACAAACCTTAAAAAGTGGCAAATTGTTGCAAAGTGTTACTTTAAGGGGAACAAGGACAAGAAGCCAATTTTTATGATTGGGAAGACTGTTATTTTAACTTTCTTAGAAACAACGAGAGTACTTATTTGACTCAGTTGTGTAATCTCAGAACACACAGGATCTAGGATTACATCATCCCTGAATGTGAGATACTGTATCTAGCCACTAGATGTCAGTAAAGGACTGAAGAAAAGTGAAGTGAGCTGATGTGGCTCACTTTAAAAAGTGCAACTTTAAAACACAAGCCCCTGACCAAAACCAGAGACAGCCTACTTCTGGGAATATCCATCACTTACACTCAGTTACACTTACTCACCCAGAAAAAAGAATATAAGGTCGTTCAGGCCATCTGTCAGCTCTTTCTATTGTGGGGACCCTCATTACATTATATTAGGTACAATTTCTCAAATATGCTGTTCTCAAATATGTATGTTTAGGTATAAATTAAAGCTGTTGATTTACAGTAAACACACACATCTACTTGGATAAAATGTGATTTTCCTAGGGGAGATATAACAGTCTTTTGTACTTGGCTGCAACTCACAGTCTTGACAAAAAAATTAAAAATTCACATGAACATGATCCCACCTCTCACACTTCAAAACACACACTCTGACACCACACATCGGCCTCAAAACAAAGCGCTGACCCACGAGAAGCCATAAATCATACAAAATGACAATCATTGTTTTTCTCCCCCCCCCCCCCCCCCCCCTCCCCGTAACAGTCATTTATAACAATCAATCTCTAACCTTGGTTTCTCCAATCGTGTTTGGGACGAGTATCAGGCAGGCAGGCAGGCAGGCAGGCAGGCAGGCAGACGTGTGTCAGTGTGACCCTGTGCTGTGTCAAGCTGTTTGTGAATGTGGGAGCACCCAGCCGCATCCCTCTCTCTGCCCCTGCTACTATGAGGGAGCTCATTTACAGGGGCTTTCAATTGGCTTTAAAAAAAACACATTGTTAAGGTAGACTTCTAGAAGAGAGGCTGGAAATGGTAACTGGTAACTAAAATACATTTACCAAAAGCTCTTCTTTTTTCCTGAGGCCTCCTTAAAACTAAAAAAAAAAAAAGTATAAATATAAAAGTTAAAGTAAGTTTAATTCATATTTATCCCATTTATATATGATACAATATAACTATTTTGAAGTGGTTTCACTACAGGAATTACAAGTGCCTATTCTTGAAATAGTTTTTGTGTTTTCTCTGATTCCACTCCACTATTTTCGACGCAGCTAGCGGATTGTGTGACTGTGCGTAAAACTAGTCACTCTCTCCCCGTGTCCAGATGTTGGCAGTGGTTGGGTTAGGGTTAGGGCAGTGGGGGTGGGGGGTGTAGGCAGTGGAAGGGGGGGTGTTGGCAGTGGGGGGAGCTGGGGGGGGGGAGCGTGGTGGCAGTGGGGGGGATGAGTACGTTGGCGATGGGGGGGGGGGGGGGGTACGTTGCAGTCAGAGGGAACACTCAGAAGGGCTGTCTGGCTGTTTAATTTTGCTCTCTCTCGCTTATCTCTGTGCTCTGCCCTTTTTCTACCCAGTCATATGTGTGTGTGTGCATGCGCGCGTGTGTGTGTGTGTGTGTGTGAGA